>NC_088408.1:2795392-2835977 GCF_034236695.1 Oncorhynchus nerka | reverse complement strand
AAAAACCTCCCTGGTCTTTGTGGTTGAAAAACCTCCTGGTCTTTATTAGTTTGGGAAAACCTCCTGGTCTTTGTGGTTGAAAAACCTCCCTGGTCTTTGTGGTTGAAAACCTCCCTGGTCTTTGTGGTTGAAAAACCTCCTGGTCTTTGTGGTTGAAAAAAACCTCCCTGGTCTTTGTATTGGTTGGAAAACCTCCTAGTAGTCTTTGTGGTTGGAAAACTACTCTAGTCTTTAATGGTTGGAAAGCCTCCCTGGTCTTTAATGGTTAGAAAAACCTCCCTGGTCTTGTGGTTGAAAAACCTCCCTGGTCTTTGTGGTTGGAAAACCTCCCTGGTCTTTGTGGTTGGAAAGCCTCCTGGTCTTAATGGTTGGAAAACTCCCTGGTCTTTGTGGATTGAAAAGCCTCCCCTGGTCTTTGTGGTTGGAAAAACCTCCCTGGTCTTTGTGGTTGAAAAACCTCCCTGGTCTTTGTGGTTGAAAAACCTCCCTGGTCTTTGTGGTTGAAAAACCTCCCTGGTCTTTGTGGTTGAAAAACCTCCCTGGTCTTTGTGGTTGAAAAACCTCCCTGGTCTTTGTGGTTGCATCTGTGTTTGAAATTCACTGCTCGACTGAGGGACCTTACAGACTAATTGTATATGTGTGAGGTACAGAGACGAGGTAGTCATTCAAAAATCATGTTAGACACTATTATGGCACACAGAGTGAGTCCATGCAACTTATTGTGTGACTTGTTAAGTAAATGTTTACGCCATAAGATTGCCATAACAAAGGGGTTGAATACTTATTGACTCAATATTTAAGCTTTTCATTTTTAATTCATTTGTAAAAAAATATATATATATATATATATATAATATTATAATTATAATATTATAATCATATTAATAACCATATTATAATTCCATTTTGACATTATGTGCTATTGTGTGTAGGCCAGTGAAAATAAATATCAGTTTAAACAATTATAACTTCAGGCTGTTAACAACAAAATGTGGAAAAAGTCAAGGGGGTGTGAATACTTTCTAAATACTTTCTGGACACATCTCCCTTGTACAAGGGGTAGATAATGCAAAAGGGACTCAACAGAGTAGAGATACATACCCGGAGAGAACCAGTACACCAGACACACAGCAGAGTAGAGATACATACCCAGAGAGAACCAGTAGACCAGACACAGAAATAAGTAGAGATGCATACCCAGAGGAACCAGTAGACCAATGACACGGAATGGAGTGAGATACATACCCAGAGAGGGCCAGTGACCAGACACAGGAGTAGAGTAGGAGATACATACCTTTAGAGAACCAGTACACCAGACACAGAGCAGAGTAGAGGATACATACCCAGAGAGAACCAGTGGACCAGACACAGAGTAGAGTAGAGATACATACCCGGAGAGAACCAGCAGGACCAGACACAGAGCAGAGTAGAGATACATGCCCAGAGAGAACCAGTGGACCAGACAGAGTGAGTAGAGATACACATGCCCAGGAGTGAGAACCAGTGGACCAGACACAGAGGTGAGTAGAGATACATACCCAGAGAGAACCAGTAGACCAGACACAGAGTAGAGTAGAGATACATACCCAGAGAGACCCAGTAGACCAGACACAGAGTAGAGTAGAGATACATACCCAGAGAGACCCAGTAGACCAGACACAGAGTAGAGTAGAGATACATACCCAGAGAGAACCAGTAGACCAGACACAGAGTAGAGTAGAGATGATAACACATGATCCTCCAGCGGTAGGCTGGTAAAGGCTCCAGGGCTGGGGTGTACATCCACACAGCACTGCTGGTCCGAGGTGCTCAGACTGGGGATACAGAGAAGACCAAACCCCTGAGGGTGTCAGAGAGACCCATCAATACACATCTCTTCACAGTCTTCCTGGCTCTGAAAAGTCTCTATCGCACCCTCTCTTTCCCTCCCTGCTTTTCCTCCTTTCTTGCTCGCCCCAGAACCCTCCCTCTCTTTCCTTTTCCTTTTCCTCTCTGCTCTCCCTCCTTCTTACTCTCCCTCTCTCTCTCCTTCTTACTCTCTCCCTCTCTCTCTCCTTCTTACTCTCTCTCTCTCTACTCTCCCTCCTTCTTATTCTCTCTCTCTCCCTCTCTCTCTCCTTCTTACTCTCTCTCTCTCTCCCTCCTTCTTACTCCCTCTCTCTCTCTGCTCTCCCTCTCTCTCATTCTTACTTCCTCTCTCTCTCATTCTTACTTCCTCTCTCTCTCATTCTTACTCCCTTTCTCTCATTCTTACTCCCGCTCTCTCTCTCTGCTCTCTCTCTCTCTTCTCTTGTCTCTCGTGTCTCTCTCTCTGCTCTCTCTCTTGTCTCTCGTGTCTCTCTCTCTGCCTCTCTCTCTCTCTCGTCTCTCTCTCTCTCTGCTCTCTCTCTCTCTTGTCTTTTGTGTCTCTCTCTCTGCCTCTCGTCTCTCTCTCTCTCTCTGCTCTCTTTCTTGTCTCTCTCTCTCTCTCTCTCTCTCTCTCTTGCTCTCTCTCTCTCTTGTCTCTCTCTCTCTCTCGTCTCTCTCTCTCTATCTCTCTCTCTCTCTCTCTCTCTCTGCTCTCTCTCTTGTCTCTCTCTCTCTTGCTCTCTCTCTCTCTCTGCTCTCGTCTCTCTCTCTCTCTCTTGTCTCCTCTCTCTTGTCTCTCTCTCTCTCTCTCTCTGCTCTCTCTCTGCTCTCTCTCTCTTCTCTCTCTCTCTCTCTGTCTCTCTCTCTCTCTCGTCTCTCTCTCTGCTGCTCTCTCTTGTCTCTCTCTCTCTCGTCTCTCTCTCTGCTCTCTCTCTCTTGTCTCTCTCTCTCTCTCTCTCTCTCTCTCTCTCTTGTCTCTCTCTCTGCCTCTCTCTCCAGGCATTGGGAGTTACAGTTCCTTTCCTGTTTCCTCTTCATGTCAGGATGGGAGGAAAAAGAAAAGCCTCCCAGTCTGAACAGAACAATGCCATGATTTTAATTACCATTCCTAGGCTATATCCCAAACAGCACCCTATCCCTATTTAGTACTATGTTGGACCATAGGACTCTGATGTAAAGTAGTGCACTACATAGGGCATAGGGTTCCATTTTGGGATGTATCCCTAAAGGCCCCTTGGGGAGGGTCCTTAGAACAGTCCTACAGAATAATAATCTGTTAGGGAGTGTCCATTAGAGACCAAAAACATCCTTGGATACAGAGTGGTTAATATACTGAAACAAAAATATAAACGCAACATGCAACAATGTCAAACATTTTACTGAGTTACATTTCATATAAGAAATGAGTCAATTGAAATAAATTCATTAGGGGCCCCTTAATCTATGGGTTTCACGTGACTGGGAATACAGATATGCATCTGCTGGTCACAGATACCTTTAAAAAGAAATTGATTGTTGATGTTGAAGTTGATTGTGACCTGTGGAATGTTGTCCCACTCCTCTTTAATGCCTGTGCTAAAGTTGCTGGAAATTAGCGTGAACTGGAACACGCTGTCGTATACTCGATCTAGAGCATCCCAAACATGCAGGACATGGAAGAACTGGGACAGGATTTGTGTATAGATCCTTGTGACATGGGCTGTGCATTATCATACGAAACATGAGGTGATGGCGGTTGGATGAATGGCAGGACAATGAGCCTCAGGATCTCGTCAGGGTATCTCTGTGCATTATCACGCTGAAACATGAAGTGATGGCGGTTTAGGATGAATGGCAGGACAATGAGCCTCAGGATCTCGTCAGGATATCTCTGTGCATTCAAATTGCAATCGATAAAACGCAATTGTGTTCATTGTCTGTAGTTTATGTCTGCCCATCACCATAATCGCTTGCCCACACGACGCCATTCATGATCTGTTGTGAGGCCATTTGGATCTACTGCCCAAATTCTCTAAAGCAGTTGAGGCCATTTGGACGTTCTGCCAAATTCTCTAAAACGACGTTGGAAGCTGTTTATGGTAGAGAAATGAACATTAAATTACCTGGCAACAGTTCTGGTGGACATTAAATTACCTGGCAACAGTTCTGGTGGACATTAAATTACCTGGCAACAGTTCTGGTGAACATTAAATTACCTGGCAACAGTTCTGGTGGACATTAAATTACCTGGCAACAGTTCTGGTGGAACATTAAATTACCTGGCAACAGTTCTGGTGAACGGTAAATTACCTGGCAACAGTTCTGGTGAACATTAAATTACCTGGCAACAGTTCTGGTGGACATTAAATTACCTGGCAACAGTTCTGGTGAACATTAAATTACCTGGCAACAGTTCTGGTGAACATTAAATTACCTGGCAACAGTTCTGGTGGACATTAAATTACCTGGCAACAGTTCTGGTGAACATTAAATTACCTGGCAACAGTTCTGGTGGACATTAAATTACCTGGCAACAGTTCTGGTGGACATTAAATTACCTGGCAACAGTTCTGGTGAACATTAAATTACCTGGCAACAGTTCTGGTGGACATTAAATTACCTGGCAACAGTTCTGGTGAACATTAAATTACCTGGCAACAGTTCTGGTGGACATTAAATTACCTGGCAACAGTTCTGGTGGACATTGAAATTACCTGGCAACAGTTCTGGTGAACATTAAATTACCTGGCAACAGTTCTGGTGGACATTAAATTACCTGGCAACAGTTCTGGTGAACATTAAATTACCTGGCAACAGTTCTGGTGGACATTAAATTACCTGGCAACAGTTCTGGTGGACATTAAATTACCTGGCAACAGTTCTGGTGGACATTCCTGCGGTCAGCTACCTCAACATTTTAGATATCTGTGGCATTGTGTTGTGTGACAAACCTGCGCATTTTAGAGTGGCCTTGTATTGTCCCCAGCACAAGGTGCACCTGTGTAATGTTCATGCTGTTTAATCAGCTTCTTGATATGCCGCACCTGTCAGGTGGATGGATTATCTTGGTAAAGGAGAAATGCTCACTAAAAGGGATGTAAACAAATGTATTTTTATTTATACATTTTAGAGAAATAAGCCTTTTGTTCATGTGAAAAATTTCAGGGATCTTTTATTTCAGCTCATGAAACATGGGACCAGCACTTAACATGTTACATGCGTTTATTTTGTTGTTCAGTGTACTAGTTAGCTAGTTAGCTGTGGAAGCGAACGAGGTCCACCTCCTCCTGCCCCTCCACCTCCCTCCCTCCTCTCCCCTCTCCTGTCCCTCCACCTCCCTCCCTCCACCTCTCCTGCCCCTCCACCTCCCTCCACCTCCCTCTCCTCCACCTCTCCTGTCCCCTCCACCCCTCTCCTCCCTCCCCTCTCCTGTCCCTCCACCTCCTCCCTGCCCCTCCACCTCCCTCCTCTCCCTCCCCTCTCCAGCCCCTCCACCTCCATCCCTCCACCTCCCGCCCCTCCACCTCTCCTGCCCCTCCACCTCCCTCTCCTCCCTCCCCTCTCCTGTCCCTCCACCTCCCTCCCTCCACTCTCCTGCTCCTCCACCTCCTCTCCCTCCACCTCCTCCTGCCCCTCCCACCTCCCTCTCTCCACCTCCTCCTGTCCCTCCACCTCTCCTCCCCCTCCACCTCCCTCCACCTCCCTCCCTCCACCTCCTCCTGCTCCCTCCACCTCCCTCCTCTCTCCTCCCTCCTCTCCTGTCCCTCCACCTCTCCTCCACCTCCTCCTTCCCTCCACCTCCCTCCCCTCCACCTCTCTCCAGCCCTCCACCTCCCTCCCTCCACCTCTCCTGTCCCTCCACCTCCCTCCACCTCTCCTTCCCTCCACTCTCCTCCCTCCACCTCTCCAGCCCCTCCACCTCCCTCCCTCCACCTCTCCTGCCCCTCCACCTCCCTCTCTCCACCTCTCCTGTCCCTCCACCTCTCTCCTGCCCCTCCACTCCCTCCACCTCCTCTCCCTCCACCTCTCCTGCCCCTCCACCTCCCTCCTCTCCCTCCACCTCTCCTGCCCCTCCACCTCCCTCCCTCCCCTTCTCCTGTCCCTCCACCTCCCTCCACCTCTCCAGCCCCTCCACCTCTCCTCCCTCCACCTCTCCTGTCCCTCCACCTCCCTCCCTCCATCTCTCCTGTCCCTCCACCTCCCTCCACCTCTCCAGCCCCTCCACCTCCCTCCCTCCACCTCTCCTGTCCCTCCACCTCCCTCCCTCCACCTTTCCTGTCCCTCCACCTCCCTCTACCTCTCCTGTCCCTCCATCTCTCCTGTCCCCTCCACCTCTCCTGTCCCTCCACCTCCCTCCCTCCACCTCTCCTGTCCCTCCACCTCCTCCCTCCACCTCTCCTGTCCCTCCACCTCGCCTCCCTCCACCTCTCCTGTCCCTCCACCTCCCTCCCTCCACCTCTCCTGTCCCTCCACCTCACTGTCCCTCCACCTCTCCTGTCCCTCCACCTCCCTCCCTCCACCTCTCCTGTCCCTCCACCTCCCTCCCTCCACCTCTCCAGTCCCTCCACCTCCCTCCTTCCACCTCTCCTGTCCCTCTCCACCTCCCTCCGCCTCTCCTGTCCCTCCCACTCTCCTGTCCCTCCACCTCTCCTGTCCCTCCACCTCCCTCCACCTACCTCCATCCACCTCTCCAGCTCCCTCCACATCCCTCCCTCCCTCCACCTCCCTCCCTTCCACCTCCCTCCTTCCACCTCCCTCCCTCCCTCCTTCCACCTCCCTCCCTCCAACTGCTGCCCCTCCCACCTCCCTCCCTCCACCTCTCTCCTGTCCCTCCACCTCCCTCCCTCCACCTCCCTCCACCTCTGTCCTCCACCTCTCTAACCCTCCACCTCTCCTGTCCCTCCACCTCTCCTGTTCCTCCATCTCCCTCCCCTCCACCTCTCCAGCCCCTCCACCTCCATCCCTCCACCTCGCCTGTCCTCACCTCTCCAGCCCCTCCACCTCATCCCTCCACCTCTCTGTCCCTCCACCTCTCTCTGTCCCTCCCACCTCCATCTCCTCCATCCACCTCTCCTGCCCCTCCACTCTCCCCTCCCTCCACCTCTCTCTCATCCCTCCACCTCCCTCTCCTCCATCTCACCTCTCTCACCTCCCTCCACCTCTCTCTCTCCATCCCTCCATCTCTCTCTCTCCATCCTCCCACCTCTCTCTCCATCCCTCTCCTCTCTCATCCCTCCCACCTCCCTCCACCCCTCCCTCCCACCTCTCTCTCCCATCCCTCTACCTCTCTCTCTCCATCCACCTCCTGCCCCTCCATTCCTCCCTCCCTCCCCCTCCTCCCTCCATCCCTCCACCCTCTCTCCATCCCTCCACCTCTGCTCTCTCTCCTCCATCTCTCTCCTTCCCCTCCACCTCCATCCCTCTCATCCCTCCCACCTCTCCCCCTTCCCTCCCACCTCCTCTCTCTCATCCCTCCCACCTCCCGCTTCCCTCCACCTCTCTGTCCCTCCATCCACCCTCCCCCTCTCCATCCTCCACCTCTCTCCATCCCTCCACCTCTCTCTACATCCCTCCACCTCCCTCTCTCCCACCTCCCTCCCCTCTCTCTACATCCCTCCACCTCTCCTGTCCCCATCCCTCCACCTCTCTCTCTCATCCTCCACTCTCTCTCTGTCCCTCCACCTCTCTCTCATCCCTCCACCTCTCTCTCATCCCTCCACCTCTCCCATCCCTCCACCTCTCTCTCCCTCCATCCATCCTCCCACCTCTCTCCATCCCTCCACCTCTCTCTCATCCCTCCATCTCTCTCTGTCCCTCCACCTCTCCTGTCCATCCACCTCCCTCCCTCCACCTCCCTCCCACCTCTCTCTCTCATCCCTCCACCTCTCTCTCTCCATCCCCTCCACCTCTCTCTCCATCCTCCACCTCTCTCTCCATCCCTCCACCCTCCTCTCTCTCCATCCCTCCACCTCTCTCTCCATCCCCACCTCTCTCTCTCCATCCCTCTCCTCTCCCTCCATTCCTCCACCCCTCTCCTCTCCATCCCTCCACCTCTCTGTCTCCATCCCTTCCCCTCTCTCCTCATCCCTCCACTCTCTCTCCTTCCCTCCCACCTCTCTCTGTCATCCCTCCACCTCTCTCTCCTCCCTCCCTCTCTCTCTCATCCCTCCATCTCTCTGCCCCTCTCTCTCCTGTCCCTCCACCTCCCCTCCTCTCTCCATCCCTCCACCTCTCTCTACATCTCTCCACCTCTCTCTCCTCCCATCCCTCCACCTCTCTCTGTCCCTCCACCTCCTCCACTCCCTCCCTCCACCTCTCTCTCTCATCTCCACCTCTCCTGTTCCCTCCACCTCTCTGCTCCCTCCACCTCCTCTCTCCTCCCTCCCCTCTCTCTCATCCCTCCACTCTCTCTCCATCCCCACCTCTCTCTCCATCCCTCCACCTCTCTCTGTCCCTCCACCTCTCTCTCTCATCCCTCCACCTCTCTCTCCATCCCTCCACCTCTCTCTAATCCCTCCCACTTCTCTCCCTCCATCCCTCCACCTCTCTCTCCATCCCTCCACCCCTCTCTCCATCCCTCCACCTCTCTCTTATCCCTCCACCTCTCCTCTCCATCCCTCCACCTCTCTCTCTCCCTCCACCTCTCTCTCTCCATCCCTCCACCTCTCCAACTCACCTCTCCCTCCTCTCTCCATCCCTCCCACCTCTCCTCTCCATCCACCTCTCCCCCTCTCATCTCTCCCATCCCTCCCCGCTCCTCTCTCTCCATCCCTCCACCTCTCTCCACCTCTCCTGTCCCTCTCTCTCCCATCCCTCCCACACTCTCCTCATCCCTCCACCTCTCCTGTCCCTTCACCTCTCTCTCTCCATCCCTCCACCTCTCCCTGTCTCTCCACCTCTCCTCCATCCCCCACCTCTCTCTCTCCATCCTCTCCACCTCTCCCCACCCTCCACCTCTCTCTCTCCATCCCTGCCTCTCTCTCATCCCTCCACTCCCTCTCTCTCTCATCCCTCCACCTCCCTCCATCCTCCACCTCTCTCTCCATCCCTCCCACCTCCCTCCCTCCCACCCCTCTCCAGCCCCTCCACCTCCTCCCTCCATCCTCTCCACCCCTCCACCTCCATCCCTCCCACCTCTCCTTCCCCTCCATCCCTCCACCTCTCCCATCCCTCCACCTCTCCATCCCCTCCACCGCTCTCTCTCCCTCCATCCCTCCACCTGCTCCTCTATCTCCATCCCTCCACCTCTCTGTCTCCTCCCACCCTCTCTCCATCCCCTCCATCCTCCCCTCTCTCCTCTCTCCCTCCACCTCTCCTCTCTCTCATCCCTCCACCTCCTCTCCCCTCCACCTCTCTCCCCATCCCCTCCACCTCTCCTCTCATCTCCTCCCCTCTCTCTCTCTTCCCCACCTCTCCTCTCCCCCACCTCTCTCAGCCCCTCCACCTCTCTCTCATCCCTCCATCTCTCTGTCCCTCCATCCCTCCACCTCTCTCCATCCCTCCCACCTCCTCATCCCTCCACCTCTCTCTCTCATCCTCCACCTCTCTCTCATCCCTCCACCTCTCTCTAATCCCTCCACTTCCCTCTCTCCATTCCTCCACCTCTCTCTACATCCCTCCACCTCTCTCTCCATCCCTCCCTCTCTCTCCTGTCCCTCCCATCTCTCTCTCCATCCCTCCACCTCTCTCTCCATCCCTCCACCTCTCTCCTCCCTCCACCTCTCTCTCCATCCCTCCACCTCTCCTCCCTCACCTCTCTGTCTCTCCCTCCACCTCTGCCCTCCACCTCTCTCTCTGTCATCCTCCACCTCCCTCCATCCTCCACCTCTCTCCTCCTCCTCTCTCACTCTCTCCATCCCTCCACCTCTCTCTCTCATCCCTCCACCTCTCTCTCTCCCTCCACCTCTCTCTCTCCATCCCTCCACCTCTCTCTCTCTCTCCATCCCCCCACCTCTCTCCATCCCTCCACCTCTCTCTCCCTCTCTCTCTCTCTCCATCCCCCCACCTCTCTCTCTCCATCCCTCCACCTCTCTCTCCATCCCTCCACCTGTCTCTCTCATCCCTCCACCTCTCTCTCTCTCTCTCTCCATGCCTGCACCTCTCTCTCCATCCCTCCACCTCTCTCTCCATTCCTCCACCTCTCTCTCCATCCCTCCACCTCTCTCTCCATCCCTCCACCTCTCTCTCCATCCCTCCACCTCTCTCTCCATCCCTCCACCTGTCTCTCTCATCCCTCCACCTGTCTCTCTCTCTCTCTCCATCCCTGCACCTCTCTCTCATCCCTCCACCTGTCTCTCTCATCCCTCCCACCTCTCTCTCTCTCCATCCCTCCACCTCTCTCTCCATCCCTCCACTCTCTCCATCCAATTCTCCACCTCTCTCTCTCTCCATCCCTCCACCTCTCTCTCTCCCATCCCTCCACACCTCTCTCTCTCTCCATCCCTCCCACCTCTCTCTCTCTCTACATCCCTCCACCTCTCTCTCCATCCCTCCCACCTCTCTCTCTCCATCCCTCCCCTCTCTCTCTCTCCATCCCTCCACCTCTCTCTCTCTATCTCCATCCCTCCACCCTCTCTCTCTCCATCCCTCCACCTCTCACTCCAATTCTCCACCTCTCTCTCCATCCCTCCCACGTCTCTCTCCATCCCTCCCACCGCTCTCTCTCTCTCCATCCTCCACCCCTCTCTCTATCTCCATCCCTCCACCTCTCTCTCCATCCCTCCTCCTCTCATCCAATTCTCCACCCTCTCTCCATTCCTCCACGTCTCTCTCATCCCTCCACCTCTCTCTCTCATCCCTCCACCTCTCTCTCTCATCCCTCCACTCTCTCTCTCTCTCCATCCCTCCACCTCTCTCTCCATTCCTCCCCCTCTCTCTCTCATCCCTCCCACCTCTCTCTCTCCATCCCTCCACCTCTCTTCCTCATCCCTCCCACCTCTCTCTCTCCCATCCCTCCACCTCTCTCTCCATCCCACCTCTCTCTCTTCTCCACCCTCCCCATCCATCCACCTCTCTCTCATTCCCCCACCTCTCGCTCTCCATTCCCCCACCCCCTCTCTCTCATCCCTCCACCTCTCTCTCTCATCCCTCCACCTCTCCTCCACCCCTCTCTCCATCCCTCCCACCTCTCTCCTCATCCCTCCACCTCTCTCTCCTTCCCTCCACCTCTCTCTCATCCCTCCACCCCTCTCTCCCATCCATCCACCTCTTTCTCTCATCCCCACTACCTTTCTCTCATCCCTCCACCCCTCTCTCTCCATCACCTCCACATCTCTCTCATCCCTCTACCTCCTCTCTCTCCATCCTCCCACCTCTCTCATCCCTCCACCTCTCTCTCCATCCCACCTCTCTCTCTCATCCCTCCAACTCTCTGTCTCTTCTCCTCATCCCTACAGCCCTCCCTATCAGACCTACTACTACCTACTACTCTATCATGCCTCCACCTGTCTCTCTCATCCCTCCTCCTCACTCTCTCATCCCTCCACCTCTCTTCATCCTTCCACGTCTCTCTCCTCCATCCCTCCCTCTCTCTCTCCATCCCTCCACCTCTCTCTCTCCATCCCTCCACCTCTCTGTCCATCCCTCCCACCTCTCTCTCTCCATCCCTCCACCTCTCTCTCCATCCCTCCACCTCTCTCTCTCCATCCCCTCCACCTCTCTCTCTCTCTCTCTCTCTCCATCCCTCCACCTGTCTCTCTCATCCCTCCACCTCTCTCTCCATCCCTCCACCTCTCTCTCCATCCCCTCCACCTCTCACTCCACCTCCACCTCTCTCTCTCCATTCCTCCACGTCTCTCTCCATCCCTCCCACCTCTCTCTCATCCCTCCACCTCTCTCTCTCCATCCCTCCACCTCTCTCTCTCCATCCCTCCCACCTCTCTCTCCATCCCTCCACCTCTCTCTCTCTCATCCCTCCCACCTCTCTCTCTCTCATCCCTCCACCTCTCTCTCTCCATCCCTCCACCTCTCTCTCCATCCCTCCACCTCTCACCCAATTCTCCACCTCTCTCTCTCCATTCCTCCACGTCTCTCTCCATCCCTCCACCTCTCTCATCCCTCCACCTCTCTCTCCATCCATCCCTCCTCCTCTCTCTCTCCCATCCCTCCACCCTCCTCTCTCTCCATCCCTCCACCTCTCTCTCTCCATCCTCTACCTCTCTCTCTCCATCCCTCCACCTCTCATCCCTCCACCTCTCTCTCCCATCCCTCCACCTCCTCTCTCTCATCCCTCCAACTCTCTGTCTCTTCTCCTCATCCCTACAGCCCTCTATCAGACCTACTACTACCTACTACTCTATCATGCCTCCACCTGTCTCTCTCATCCCTCCCCTCCTCTCTCATCCCTCCACCTCTCTCATCCTTCCACGTCTCTCTCCCATCCCTCCACCTCTCTCTCTCCATCCCTCCACCTCTCTCTCCATCCCTCCACCTCTCTGTCCATCCCTCCACCTCTCTCTCTCCATCCCTCTCCACCTCTCTCTCCATCCCTCCACCTCTCTCTCTCCATCCCTCCCACCTCTCTCTCTCTCTCTCTCCATCCCATCCCTCCACCTGTCTCTCTCATCCCTCCACCTCTCTCTCTCCATCCCTCCACCTCTCTCATCCCTCCACCTCTCACTCCAATTCTCCACCTCTCTCTCTCCCATTCCTCCACGTCTCTCTCCATCCCTCCACCTCTCTCTCTCATCCCTCCACCTCTCTCTCTCCATCCCTCCACCTCTCTCTCCCATCCCTCCACCTCTCTCTCCATCCCTCCCACCTCTCTCTCTCCATCCCTCCCACCTCTCTCTCTCATCCCTCCACCTCTCTCTCCATCCCTCCACCTCTCTCCATCCCTCCACCTCTCACTCCAATTCTCCACCTCTCTCTCTCCATTCCTCCACGTCTCTCTCCATCCCTCCACCTCTCTCTCTCTCATCCCTCCACCTCTCTCTCTCCATCCCTCCACCTCTCTCTCTCTCCATCCTCCACCTCTCTCTCTCTCTCCATCCCTCCACCTCTCTCTCTCCATCCCTCCACCTCTCTCTCTCTCTCCCATCCCTCCACCTCTCTCTCTCTCTCTCTCTCCATCCCTCCACCTCTCTCTCTCCATCCCCTCCTCCTCTCACCCCAATTCTCCACCTCTCTCTCTCCATTCCTCCACGTCTCTCTCCATCCCTCCACCTCTCTCTCTCATCCCTCCACCTCTCTCTCTCCATCCCTCCACCTCTCTCTCTCTCCATCCCTCCACCTCTCTCTCTCTCTACATCCCTCCACCTCTCTCTCCATCCCTCCACCGCTCCCTCTATCTCCATCCCTCCACCTCTCTCTCTCTCTCCATCCCTCCACCTCTCTCTCTCCATCCCTCCTCCTCTCACTCCAATTCTCCACCTCTCTCTCTCCATTCCTCCACCTGTCTCTCTCCATCCCTCCACCTCTCTCTCTCATCCCTCCACCTCTCTCTCTCCATCCCTCCACCTCTCACTCCAATTCTCCACCTCTCTCTCTCCATTCCTCCACGTCTCTCTCAATCCCTCCTCTCTCTCATCCCTCCACCTCTCTCTCTCCATCCCTCCTCCTCTCACTCCACCTCCACCTCTCTCTCTCCATTCCTCCACGTCTCTCTCCATCCCTCCTCTCACTCTCTCATCCCTCCACCTCTCTCTCTCATCCCTCCACCTCTCTCTCTCTCATCCCCACCTCTCTCTAATTCCTCCCCCTCTCTCTCTCATCCCTCCACCTCTCTCTCTCCATCCCTCCACCTCTCTCTCCATCCCTCCACCTCTCTCTCTCCATCCTCCACTCTCTATCCATTCCCCACCTCTCTCTCTCCATCCCTCCACCTCTCTCTCTCCATTCCCCCACCTCCTCGCTCTCCATTCCCCCCACCCCCTCTCTCTCATCCCTCCACCTCTCTCTCATCCCTCCACCTCTCTTCCTCCACCCCTCTCTCTCCATCCCTCCACCTCTCTCTCTCATCCCTCCACCTCTCTCTCCTTCCCTCCACCTCTCTCTCTCATCCCTCCACCCCTCTCTCTCCATCCACCTCTTTCTCTCATCCCTCTACCTCTTTCTCTCATCCCTCCACCTCTCTCTCCCATCACTCCACATCTCTCTCTCATCCCTCTACCTCTCTCTCTCCATCCCTCCACCTCTCTCATCCCTCCACCTCTCTCTCCATCCCTCCACCTCTCTCTCTCATCCCTCCAACTCTCTGTCTCTTCTCCTCATCCCTACAGCCCTCTTTCAGACCTACTACTACCTACTACTCTATCATGCCTCCACCTGTCTCTCTCATCCCTCCTCCTCACTCTCTCATCCCTCCACCTCTCTCTCATCCTCCACCTCTCTCTCTCCATCCCTCCACCTCTCTCTCTCCATCCCTCCACCTCTCTCTCCATCCCCCACCTCTCTCTCCATTCCTCCCCCTCTCTCTCTCATCCCTCCACCTCTCTCTCTCCATCCCTCCACCTCTCTCTCCATCCCTCCACCTCTCTCTCTCCATCCCTCCACTTCTCTATCCATTCCCCCACCTCTCTCTCTCCATCCCTCCACCTCTCTCTCCATTCCCCCCACCTCTCGCTCTCCATTCCCCCACCTCTCTCTCATCCCTCCACCTCTCTCTCTCATCCCTCCACCTCTCTTCCTCCACCCCTCTCTCTCATCCCTCCACCTCTCTCTCTCATCCCTCCACCTCTCTCTCCTTCCCTCCCACCTCTCTCTCTCATCCCTCCACCCCTCTCTCTCCATCCATCCACCTCTTTCTCTCATCCCTCTACCTCTTTCTCTCATCCCTCCACCCCTCTCTCTCCATCACTCCACATCTCTCTCTCTCCCTCTACCTCTACCTCTCTCTCTCTCCATCCCTCCACCTCTCTCATCCCTCCCTCTCTCTCCCATCCCTCCACCTCTCTCTCTCATCCCTCCAACTCTCTGTCTCTTCTCCTCTCATCCCTACAGCCCTCTATCAGACCTACTACTACCTACTACTCTATCATGCCTCCACCTGTCTCTCTCATCCCTCCTCCTCACTCTCTCATCCCTCCACCTCTCTCTCATCCTTCCACGTCTCTCTCTCCATCCCTCCACCTCTCTCTCTCCATCCCTCCACCTCTCTCCCATCCCTCTCTCACCTCTCTGTCCATCCCTCCACCTCTCTCTCTCCATCCCTCCACCTCTCTCTCCATCCCTCCACCTCTCTCTCCCATCCCTCCCACCTCTCTCTCTCTCTCTCTCCCATCCCTCCACCTGTCTCTCTCATCCCTCCACCTCTCTCTCTCCATCCCTCCACCTCTCTCTCCATCCCTCCACCTCTCACTCCAATTCTCTCCACCTCTCTCTCTCATTCCTCCACGTCTCTCTCCATCCCTCCACCTCTCTCTCTCATCCCTCCACCTCTCTCTCTCCATCCCTCCACCTCTCTCTCTCCATCCCTCCACCTCTCTCTCCATCCCTCCACCTCTCTCTCTCCATCCCTCCACCTCTCTCTCTCATCCCTCCACCTCTCTCTCTCCATCCCTCCACCTCTCTCTCCATCCCTCCACCTCTCACTCCAATTCTCCACCTCTCTCTCTCCATTCCTCCACGTCTCTCTCCATCCCTCCACCTCTCTCTCTCATCCCTCCACCTCTCTCTCTCCATCCCTCCACCTCTCTCTCTCTCCATCCCTCCACCTCTCTCTCTCTCTCCATCCCTCCACCTCTCTCTCTCCATCCCTCCACCTCTCTCTCTCCATCCCTCCACCGCTCTCTCTCTCTCCATCCCTCCACCTCTCTCTCTCTCTCTCCATCCCTCCACCTCTCTCTCTCCATCCCTCCTCCTCTCACCCCAATTCTCCACCTCTCTCTCTCCATTCCTCCACGTCTCTCTCCATCCCTCCACCTCTCTCTCTCATCCCTCCACCTCTCTCTCTCTCCATCCCCCCACCTCTCTCTCCATTCCCCCCTCTCTCTCATCCCTCCACCTCTCTCTCTCCATCCCTCCACCTCTCTCTCCATCCCTCCACCTCTCTCTCTCCATCCCTCCACTCTCTCTCCATTCCCCCACCTCTCTCTCTCCATCCCTCCACCTCTCTCTCCATTCCCCCACCTCTCGCTCTCCATTCCCCATCTCTCTCATCCCTCCACCTCTCTCTCTCATCCCTCCACCTCTCTTCCTCCACCCCTCTCTCTCCATCCCTCCACCTCTCTCTCTCATCCCTCCACCTCTCTCTCCTTCCCTCCACCTCTCTCTCTCATCCCTCCACCCCTCTCTCTCCATCCATCCACCTCTTTCTCTCATCCCTCTACCTCTTTCTCTCATCCCTCCACCCCTCTCTCTCCATCACTCCACATCTCTCTCTCATCCCTCTACCTCTCTCTCTCCATCCCTCCACCTCTCTCATCCCTCCACCTCTCTCTCCATCCCTCCACCTCTCTCTCTCATCCCTCCAACTCTCTGTCTCTTCTCCTCATCCCTACAGCCCTCTATCAGACCTACTACTACCTACTACTCTATCATGCCTCCACCTGTCTCTCTCATCCCTCCTCCTCACTCTCTCATCCCTCCACCTCTCTCGTCCTTCCACGTCTCTCTCTCCATCCCTCCACTTCTCTCTCTCCATCCCTCCACCTCTCTCTCCATTCCCCCCCTCTCTCTCTCCATCCCTCCACCTCTCTCTCTCCATTCCCCACCTCTCGCTCTCATTCCCCCACCCTCTCTCTCATCCCTCCACCTCTCTCTCATCCCTCCACCTCTCTCCTCCACCCCTCTCTCTCCATCCCTCCACCTCTCTCTCTCATCCCTCCACCTCTCTCTCCCCTTCCCCCACCTCTCTCTCTCATCCCTCCACCTCTCTCTCTCCATCCCTCCACCTCTTTCTCTCATCCCTCTACCTCTTTCTCTCATCCCTCCACCCCTCTCTCTCCATCACTCCACATCTCTCTCTCATCCCTCTACCTCTCTCTCTCCATCCCTCCACCTCTCTCATCCCTCCACCTCTCTCTCCATCCCTCCACCTCTCTCTCTCATCCCTCCAACTCTCTGTCTCTTCTCCTCATCCCTACAGCCCTCTATCAGACCTACTACTACCTACTACTCTATCATGCCTCCACCTGTCTCTCTCATCCCTCCTCCTCACTCTCTCATCCCTCCACCTCTCTCTCATCCTTCCACGTCTCTCTCTCCATCCCTCCACCTCTCTCTCTCCATCCCTCCACCTCTCTCTCTCCATCCCTCCACCTCTCTGTCCATCCCTCCACCTCTCTCTCTCCATTCCCCCACCTCTCGCTCTCCATTCCCCCACCCCTCTCTCTCATCCCTCCACCTCTCTCTCTCATCCCTCCACCTCTCTTCCTCCACCCCTCTCTCTCCATCCCTCCACCTCTCTCTCTCATCCCTCCACCTCTCTCTCCTTCCCTCCACCTCTCTCTCATCCCTCCACCCCCTCTCTCTCCATCCATCCACCTCTTTCTCTCATCCCTCTACCTCTTTCTCTCCATCCCTCCACCCCTCTCTCTCCATCCTCCCATCTCTCTCTCATCCCTCTACCTCTCTCTCTCCATCCCTCACCTCTCTCATCCCTCCACCTCTCTCTCCATCCCTCCACCTCTCTCTCTCATCCCTCCAACTCTCTGTCTCTTCTCCTCATCCCTACAGCCCTCTATCAGACCTACTACTACCTACTACTCTATCATGCCTCCACCTGTCTCTCTCATCCCTCCTCCTCACTCTCTCATCCCTCCACCTCTCTCTCATCCTTCCACGTCTCTCTCTCCATCCCTCCACCTCTCTCTCTCCATCCCTCCACCTCTCTCTCTCCATCCCTCCACCTCTCTGTCCATCCCTCCACCTCTCTCTCTCCATCCCTCCACCTCTCTCTCCATCCCTCCACCTCTCTCTCTCCATCCCTCCACCTCTCTCTCTCTCTCTCTCTCCATCCCTCCACCTGTCTCTCTCATCCCTCCACCTCTCTCTCTCCATCCCTCCACCTCTCTCTCCATCCCTCCACCTCTCACTCCAATTCTCCACCTCTCTCTCTCCATTCCTCCACGTCTCTCTCCATCCCTCCACCTCTCTCTCTCATCCCTCCACCTCTCTCTCTCCATCCCTCCACCTCTCTCTCCATCCCTCCACCTCTCTCTCCATCCTCCACCTCTCTCTCCATCCCTCCACCTCTCTCTCTCATCCCTCCACCTCTCTCTCTCCATCCCTCCACCTCTCTCTCCATCCTCCACCTCTCACTCCCAATTCTCCACCTCTCTCTCTCCATCCCTCCACCTCTCTCCATCCCTCCACCTCTCTCTCCATCCCTCCACCTCTCTCTCTCATCCCTCCACCTCTCTCTCTCTCCATCCCTCCACCTCTCTCTCTCTCCATCCCTCCACCTCTCTCTCCCATCCCTCCACCTCTCTCTCTCCATCCCTCCACCGCTCTCTCTCTCTCCATCCCTCCACCTCTCTCTCTCTCTCTCCATCCCTCCCACCTCCTCTCTCCATCCCTCCTCCTCTCACCCCAATTCTCCACCTCTCTCTCCATTCCTCCACGTCTCTCTCCATCCCTCCACCTCTCTCTCTCATCCCTCCACCTCTCTCTCTCCATCCCTCCACCTCTCTCTCTCATCCCTCCACCTCTCTCTCTCTCTACATCCCTCCACCTCTCTCTCCATCCCTCCACCGCTCCCTCTATCTCCATCCCTCCACCTCTCCTCTCTCTCTCCATCCCTCCACCTCTCTCTCTCCATCCACTCCTCCTCTCACTCCAATTCTCCACCTCTCTCTCTCCATTCCTCCGTCTCTCTCCATCCCTCCACCTCTCTCTCTCATCCCTCCACCTCTCTCTCCATCCCTCCACCTCTCACTCCAATTCTCCACCTCTCTCTCTCCATTCCTCCACGTCTCTCTCAATCCCTCCCCCTCTCTCTCTCATCCCTCCACCTCTCTCTCTCCATCCCTCCACCTCTCTCTCTCTCTACATCCCTCCACCTCTCTCTCCATTCCTCCACCTTTCTCTCTCATCCCTCCTCCTCACTCTCTCATCCCTCCACCTCTCTCTCATCCCTCCACCTCTCTCTCTCCATCCCTCCACCTCTCTCTAATCCCTCCACCTCTCTCTCTCCATCCCTCCACCTCTCTCTACATCCCTCCACCTCTCTCTCTACATCCCTCCACCTCTCTCTCTCTCTCCATCCCTCCACCTCTCTCTCTCCATCCCTCCACCTCTCTCTCTCATCCCTCCAAATCTCTCTCTCTTCCCTCCACCTCTCTCTCATGCCTCCACCTCTCTCTCTCCATCCCTCCACCTTTCTCTCCATCCCTCCACCTCTCTCTCATCCCTCCATCTCTCTCTCTCCATCCCTCCACCTGTCTATCCATCCCTCCACCTCTCTAATCCCTCCACTTCTCTCTCTCCATCCCTCCACCTCTCTCTCTACATCCCTCCACCTCTCTCTCTCTCCATCCCTCCACCTCTCTCTCTCCATCCCTTCACCTCTCTCTCATCCCTCCACCTCTCTCTCCATCCCTCCACCTGTCTCTCCATCCCTCCACCTCTCTCTAATCCCTCCACTTCTCTCTCTCCATCCCTCCACCTCTCTCTACATCCCTCCACCTCTCTCTCTACATCCCTCCACCTCTCTCTCTCTCATCCCTCCACCTCTCTCTCTCCATCCCTCCACCTCTCTCTCCATCCCTCCACCTCTCTCTCCATCCCTCCACCTCTCTCTAATCCCTCCACTTCTCTCTCTCCATCCCTCCACCTCTCTCTCAATCCCTCCCCCTCTCTCTCTCATCCCTCCACCTCTCTCTCTCCATCCCTCCACCTCTCTCTCCATTCCCCCACCTCTCTCTCTCATCCCTCCACCTCTCTCTCCTTCCCTCCACCTCTCTCTCGCATCCCTCCACCCCTCTCTCTCCATCCCTCCACCTCTTTCTCTCATCCCTCTACCTCTTTCTCTCATCCCTCCACCCCTCTCTCTCCATCACTCCACATCTCTCTCTCATCCCTCTACCTCTCTCTCTCCATCCCTCCACCTCTCTCATCCCTCCACCTCTCTCTCCATCCCTCCACCTCTCTCTCTCATCCCTCCAACTCTCTCTCTCTTCTCCTCATCCCTACAGCCCTCTATCAGACCTACTACTACCTACTACTCTCTCATGCCTCCACCTGTCTCTCTCATCCCTCCTCCTCACTCTCTCATCCCTCCACCTCTCTCTCATCCTTCCACCTCTCTCTCCATCCCTCCACCTCTCTCTCTCTCTCTCCATCCCTCCACCTCTCTCTCTCCATCCCTCCACCTCTCTCTCCATCCCTCCCACCTCTCTCTCTCCATCCTCCACCTCTCTCCATCCATCCACTCTCTCTCTCTCTCTCCATCCTCCACCTCTCTCTCTCCATCCCTCCACCTCTCTCTCCATCCCTGCACCTCTCTCTCATCCCTCCACCTGTCTCTCTCATCCCTCCCACCTCTCTCTCTCCATCCCTCCACCTCTCTCTCCATCCCTCCACCTCTCACTCCAATTCTCCCACCTCTCTCTCTCCATTCCTCCACGTCTCTCTCCATCCCTCCACCTCTCTCTCATCCCTCCCACCTCTCTCTCTCATCCCTCCCACCTCTCTCTCTCTCCATCCCTCCCACCTCTCTCTCTCTCTACATCCCTCCACCTCTCTCTCCATCCCTCCACCTCTCTCTCCATCCCTCCACTTTCGCTCTCTCTCATCCCTCCACCTTCCTCTATCTCCATCCCTCCACCTCCACCTCTCTCTCTCCATCCCTCCACCTCTCTCTCATCCCCCACCTCTCTCTCTCCATCCCTCCACCTCTCTCTCTCCATTCCCCACCTCTCTCTCATTCCCCCACCTGTCTCTCTCATCCCTCCACCTCTCTCTCTCATCCCTCCACCTCTCTTCCTCCACCCCTCTCTCTCCATCCCTCCACCTCTCTCTCCTTCCCTCCACCTCTCTCTCCATCCCTCCACCTCTCTCTCCATCCCTCCACCTCTCTCTCTCTCTCTCATCCCTCCACCTCTCTCTCTCATCCCTCCACCTCTCTCTCCATCCCTCCACCTCTCTCTCCATCCCTCCACCTCTCTCTCATCCCTCCACCTGTCTCTCTCATCCTCCACCTCTCTCTCTCCCATCCCTCCACCTCTCTCTCCATCCCTCCACCTCTCACTCCATTCTCCACCTCTCTCTCTCCATTCCTCCACGTCTCTCTCCATCCCTCCACCTCTCTCTCTCATCCCTCCACCTCTCTCTCCCATCCCTCCACCTCTCTCTCTCTCCATCCCTCCACCTCTCTCTCTCTCTACATCCCTCCACCTCTCTCTCCCATCCCTCCACCTCTCTCTCTCCATCCCTCCACCGCTCTCTCTCTCTCCATCCCTCCACTCTCTCTATCTCCATCCCTCCACCTCTCTCTCTCTCTCTCATCCCTCCCACCTCTCTCTCTCATCCCTCCTCTCACTCCAATTCTCCACCTCTCCTCTCCATCCCTCCACGTCTCTCTCCATCCCTCCACCTCTCTCTCTCATCCCTTCACTCTCTCTCCATCCCTCCACCTCTCTCTCTCCATCCCTCCACTCTCTCTCTCTCTCTACATCCCTCCACCTCTCTCTCCATCCCTCCACCTCTCTCTCTCCATCCCTCCACTCTCTCTCTCTCCATCCCTCCACCGCTCTCTCTATCTCCATCCCTCCACCTCCACCTCTCTCTCTCCATCCCTCCCCACCTCTCTCTCCATCCCCCACCTCTCTCTCTCCCATCCCTCCACCTCTCTCTCTCCATTCCCCCACCTCTCGCTCTCCATTCCCCCACCCCTCTCTCTCATCCCTCCGCCTCTCTTCCTCCACCCCTCTCTCTCCATCCCTCCACCTCTCTCTCCTTCCCTCCACCTCTCTCTCTCATCCCTCCACCCCTCTCTCTCCATCCATCCACCTCTTTCTCTCATCCCTCTACCTCTTTCTCTCATCCCTCCACCCCTCTCTCTCCATCACTCCACATCTCTCTCTCATCCCTCTACCTCTCTCTCTCCATCCCTCCACCTCTCTCATCCCCTCCACCTCTCTCTCATCCCTCCCACCTCTCTCTCTCATCCCTCCAACTCTCTCTCTCTCTCCTCATCCTACAGCCCTCTATCAGACCTACTACTACCTACTACTCTCTCATGCCTCCACCTGTCTCTCTCATCCCTCCTCCTCACTCTCTCATCCCTCCACCTCTCTCTCATCCTTCCACGTCTCTCTCTAATCCCTCCACTTCTCTCTCTCCATCCCTCCACCTCTCTCTCTCTCTCATCCCTCCACCTCTCTCTCTCTCCATCCCTCCACCTCTCTCTCTCCATCCCTCCACCTCTCTTCCATCCCTCCACCTCTCTCTCCATCCCTCCACCTCTCTCTCCATCCCTCCACCTCTCTCTCTCCATCCCTCCACCTCTCTCTCCATCCCTCCACCTCTCTCTCTCCATCCCTCCACCTCTCTCTCTCCATCCCTCCACCTCTCTCTCCATCCCTCCACCTCTCTCTCTCATCCCTCCACCTGTCTCTCTCATCCCTCCACCTCTCTCTCTCCATCCCTCCACCTCTCTCTCCATCCCTCCACCTCTCACTCAGTCCCCACCTCTCTCTCCATTCCTCCACGTCTCTCTCCATCCCTCCACCTCTCTCTCATCCCTCCACCTCTCTCTCCATCCCTCCACCTCTCTCTCTCTCCATCCCTCCCACCTCTCTCTCTCTCTACATCCCTCCACCTCTCTCTCCATCCCTCCACCTCTCTCTCTCCATCCCTCCACCGCTCTCTCTCTCTCTCCATCCCTCCACCTCACTTTCTCTCTCTCTCTCCATCCCTCCACCTCTCTCTCTCCATCCCTCCTCCTCTCACTCCAATTCTCCACCTCTCTCTCTCCCATCCCTCCACTCTCTCTCCATCCCTCCACCTCTCTCTCATCCCTTCACCTCTCTCTCTCCATCCCTCACCTCTCTCTCTCTCCATCCCTCCACCTCTCTCTCTCTACATCCTCCACCTCTCTCTCCATCCCTCCACCTCTCTCTCTCCATCCCTCCACCGCTCTCTCTCTCTCCATCCCTCCACCGCTCTCTCTATCTCCATCCCTCCCACCTCCCACCTCTCTCTCTCCATCCCTCCACCTCTCTCTCCATCCCCCACCTCTCTCTCTCCATCCCTCCACCTCTCTCTCTCCATTCCCCCACCTCTCGCTCTCCATTCCCCCACCCCTCTCTCATCCCTCCGCCTCTCTTCCTCCACCCCTCTCTCTCCATCCCTCCACCTCTCTCTCCTTCCCTCCACCTCTCTCTCTCCATCCCTCCACCTCTCTCATCCCTCCACCTCTCTCTCCATCCCTCCACCTCTCTCTCTCATCCCTCCAACTCTCTCTCTCTTCTCCTCATCCCTACAGCCCTCTATCAGACCTACTACTACCTACTACTCTCTCATGCCTCCACCTGTCTCTCTCATCCCTCCTCCTCACTCTCTCATCCCTCCACCTCTCTCTCATCCTTCCACGTCTCTCTCTAATCCCTCCACTTCTCTCTCTCCATCCCTCCACCTCTCTCTCTCATCCCTCCACCTCTCTCTCTCCATCCCTCCACCTCTCTCTCTCCATCCCTCCACCTCTCTCTCCATCCCTCCACCTCTCTCTCTCCATCCCTCCACCTCTCTCTCCATCCCTCCACCTCTCTCTCTCCATCCCTCCACCTCTCTCTCCATCCCTCCACCTCTCTCTCTCCATCCCTCCACCTCTCTCTCTCCATCCCTCCACCTCTCTCTCCATCCCTCCACCTCTCTCTCTCATCCCTCCACCTGTCTCTCTCATCCCTCCACCTCTCTCTCTCCATCCCTCCACCTCTCTCTCCATCCCTCCACCTCTCACTCCAATTCTCCACCTCTCTCTCTCCATTCCTCCACGTCTCTCTCCATCCCTCCACCTCTCTCTCTCATCCCTCCACCTCTCTCTCTCCATCCCTCCACCTCTCTCTCTCTCCATCCCTCCACCTCTCTCTCTCTCTACATCCCTCCACCTCTCTCTCCATCCTCCACCTCTCTCTCTCATCCCTCCACCTCTCTCTCTCTCCATCCCTCCACCGCTCTCTCTATCTCCATCCCTCCACCTCTCTCTCTCTCTCTCTCCATCCCTCCACCTCTCTCTCTCCATCCCTCCTCCTCTCACTCCAATTCTCCACCTCTCTCTCTCCATCCCTCCACGTCTCTCTCCATCCCTCCACCTCTCTCTCTCATCCCTTCACCTCTCTCTCTCCATCCCTCCACCTCTCTCTCTCTCCATCCCTCCACCTCTCTCTCTCTCTACATCCCTCCACCTCTCTCTCCATCCCTCCACCTCTCTCTCTCCATCCCTCCACCGCTCTCTCTCTCTCCATCCCTCCACCGCTCTCTCTATCTCCATCCCTCCACCTCCACCTCTCTCTCTCCATCCCTCCACCTCTCTCTCCATCCCCCCACCTCTCTCTCTCCATCCCTCCACCTCTCTCTCTCCCATTCCCCCACCTCTCGCTCTCCATTCCCCCACCTCTCTCTCTCATCCCTCCGCCTCTCTTCCTCCACCCCTCTCTCTCCATCCCTCCACCTCTCTCTCCTTCCCTCCACCTCTCTCTCTCATCCCTCCACCCCTCTCTCTCCATCCATCCACCTCTTTCTCTCATCCTCACCTCTTTCTCTCATCCCTCCACCCCTCTCTCTCCATCACTCCACATCTCTCTCTCATCCCTCTACCTCTCTCTCTCATCCCTCCACCTCTCTCATCCCTCCACCTCTCTCTCCATCCCTCCACCTCTCTCTCTCATCCCTCCAACTCTCTCTCTCTTCTCCTCATCCCTACAGCCCTCTATCAGACCTACTACTACCTACTACTCTCTCATGCCTCCACCTGTCTCTCTCATCCCTCCTCCTCACTCTCTCATCCCTCCACCTCTCTCTCGTCCTTCCACGTCTCTCTCTCCATCCCTCCACCTCTCTCTAATCCCTCCACTTCTCTCTCTCCATCCCTCCACCTCTCTCTCTCTCTCCCTCCACCTCTCTCTCTCCATCCCTCCACCTCTCTCTCTCCATCCTCCACCTCTCTCTCCATCCCTCCACCTCTCTCTCTCATCCCTCCACCTCTCTCTCCATCCCTCCACCTCTCTCTCTCCATCCCTCCACCTCTCTCTCCATCCCTCCACCTCTCTCTCCATCCCTCCACCTCTCTCTCTCCATCCCTCCACCTCTCCCTCTCTCCATCCTCCACCTCTCTCTCTCTCACATCCCTCCACCTCTCTCTCCATCCCTCCACCTCTCTCTCCATCCCTCCACCGCTCTCTCTCTCTCCATCCCTCCACCGCTCTCTCTATCTCCATCCCTCCACCTCTCTCTCTCTCTCTCTCCATCCCTCCACCTCTCTCTCTCCATCCCTCCTCCCTCTCCTCAATTCTCCACCTCTCTCTCTCCATCCCTCCACTCTCTCCATCCCTCCACCTCTCTCTCTCATCCCTTCACCTCTCTCTCTCCATCCCTCCACCTCTCTCTCTCTCCATCCCTCCACCTCTCTCTCTCTCTACATCCCTCCACCTCTCTCTCCATCCCTCCACCTCTCTCTCTCTCCATCCCTCCACCGCTCTCTCTCTCTCCATCCCTCCACCGCTCTCTATCTCCATCCCTCCACCTCCACCTCTCTCTCTCCATCCCTCCACCTCTCTCCATCCCCCCACCTCTCTCTCTCCATCCCTCCACCTCTCTCTCTCCATTCCCCCACCTCTCTCTCCATGCCCCCCCCCTCTCTCTCATCCCTCCGCTCTCTCTTCCTCCACCCCTCTCTCTCCATCCCTCCACCTCTCTCTCTCCTTCCCTCCACCTCTCTCTCTCATCCCTCCACCCCCTCTCTCTCCATCCATCCCACCTCTTTCTCTCATCCCTCTACCTCTTTCTCTCATCCCTCCACCCCTCTCTCTCCATCACTCCACATCTCTCTCTCATCCCTCTACCTCTCTCTCTCCATCCCTCCACCTCTCTCATCCCTCCACCTCTCTCTCCATCCCTCCACCTCTCTCTCTCATCCTCCAACTCTCTCTCTCTCTTCTCCTCATCCCTACAGCCCTCTATCAGACCTACTACTACCTACTACTCTCTCATGCCTCCACCTGTCTCTCTCATCCCTCCTCCTCACTCTCTCATCCCTCCACCTCTCTCTCGTCCTTCCACGTCTCTCTCTCCATCCCTCCACCTCTCTCTAATCCCTCCACTTCTCTCTCTCCATCCCTCCACCTCTCTCTCTCTCTCATCCCTCCACCTCTCTCTCTCCATCCCTCCACCTCTCTCTCTCCATCCCTCCACCTCTCTCTCCATCCCTCCACCTCTCTCTCTCCCATCCCTCCACCTCTCTCTCATCCCTCCACACTCTCTCTCTCCATCCCTCCACCTCTCTCTCCATCCCTCCACCTCTCTCTCTCCATCCCTCCACCTCTCTCTCTCCATCCCTCCACCTCTCTCTCCATCCCTCCACCTCTCTCTCCATCCCTCCACCTCTCTCTCCATCCCTCCACCTCGCTCTCTCCATCCCTCCACCTCTCTCTCTCTCTCTCCCATCCCTCCACCTCTCTCTCTCCATCCCTCCACCTCTCTCTCCATCCCTCCACCTCTCTCTCTCCATCCCTCCACCTCTCTCTCATCCCTCCACCTGTCTCTCTCATCCCTCCACCTCTCTCTCTCCATCCCTCCACCTCTAACTCCATCCCTCCACCTCTCACTCCAATTCTCCACCTCTCTCTCTCCATTCCTCCACGTCTCTCTCCATCCCTCCACCTCTCTCTCGCCATCCCTCCACCTCTCTCTCTCCCATCCCTCCACCTCTCTCTCTCTCCATCCCTCCACCTCTCTCTCCATCCCTCCACCTCTCTCTCTCCATCCCTCCACCGCTCTCTCTCTCTCCATCCCTCCACCGATCTCTCTATCTCCATCCCTCCACCTCTCTCTCTCTCTCTCCATCCCTCCACCTCTCTCTCTCCATCCCTCCTCCTCTCACTCCAATTCTCCACCTCTCTCTCTCCATTCCTCCACGTCTCTCTCCATCCCTCCACCTCTCTCTCTCATCCCTCCACCTCTCTCTCTCCATCCCTCCACCTCTCTCTCTCTCCATCCCTCCACCTCTCTCTCTCTACATCCCTCCACCTCTCTCTCCATCCCTCCACCGCTCTCTCTCTCTCCATCCCTCCACCTCTCTCTCTCTCTCTCCATCCCTCCACCTCTCTCTCTCTCCATCCCTCCTGCTCTCTCTCTCCAATTCTCCACCTCTCTCTCTCTCCATTCCTCCACGTCTCTCTCCATCCCTCCACCTCTCTCTCTCATCCCTCCACCTCTCTCTCTCCATCCCTCCACCTCTCTCTCCATTCCCCCACCTCTCTCTCCATTCCCCACCTCTCTCTCTCCATCCCTCCACCTCTCTCTCTCATTCCCCACCTCTCGCTCTCCATTCCCCCCCCTCTCTCGCATCCCTCCGCCTCTCTCTCTCATCCCTCCACCTCTCTTCCTCCAACCCTCTCTCCATCCCTCCATCTCTCTCTCATCCCTCCACCTCTCTCTCCTTCCCTCCACCTCTCTCTCTCATCCTCCACCTCTCTCTCTCCATCCCTCCACCTCTTTCTCTCATCCCTCTACCTCTTTCTCTCATCCCTCCACCTCTCTCTCCATCCTCCACATCTCTCTCTCATCCCTCTACTCTCTCTCTCCATCCCTCCACCTCTCTCATCCCTCCACCTCTCTCTCCATCCCTCCACCTCTCTCTCTCATCCCTCCAACTCTCTCTCTCTTCTCCTCATCCCTACAGCCCTCTATCAGACCTACTACTACCTACTACTCTCTCATGCCTCCACCTGTCTCTCTCATCCCTCCTCCTCACTCTCTCATCCCTCCACCTCTCTCTCATCCCTCCACTTCTCTCTCTCCATCCCTCCACCTCTCTCTACATCCCTCCACCTCTCTCTCTCATCCCTCCACCTCTCTCTCTCTCTCTCTCTCATCCCTCCACCTCTCTCTCTCCATCCCTCCACCTCTCTCTAATCCCTCCACTTCTCTCTCTCCATCCCTCCACCTCTCTCTACATCCCTCCACCTCTCTCTCTACATCCCTCCACCTCTCTCTCTCTCTCCATCCCTCCACCTCTATCTCTCCATCCCTCCACCTCTCTCTCTCATCCCTCCAAATCTCTCTCTCTTCCCTCCACCTCTCTCTCATGCCTCCACCTCTCTCTCTCCATCCCTCCACCTTATCTCCATCCCTCCACCTCTCTCTCATCCCTCCATCTCTCTCTCTCCATCCCTCCACCTGTCTCTCCATCCCTCCACCTCTCTCTAATCCCTCCACTTCTCTCTCTCCATCCCTCCACCTCTCTCTACATCCCTCCACCTCTCTCTCTCCATCCCTCCACCTCTCTCTCCATCCCTTCACCTCTCTCTCATCCCTCCACCTCTCTCTCCATCCCTCCACCTGTCTCTCCATCCCTCCACCTCTCTCTAATCCCTCCACTTCTCTCTCTCCATCCCTCCACCTCTCTCTACATCCCTCCATCCCTCCACCTCTCTCTCCATCCCTCCACCTCTCTCTCTCCATCCCTCCACCTCCCTCTCCATCCCTCCACCTCTCTCTCTCATCCCTCCACCTCTCTCTCCACCCCTCCACCTCTATCTCCATCCCTCCACCTCTCTCTCTCCATCCCTCCACCTCCCTCTCCATCCCTCCACCTCTCTCTCTCTCATCCCTCCACCTCTCTCTCCACCCCTCCACCTCTCTCTCCATCCCTCCACCCCTCTCTCCATCTCTCTACCTCTTTTCCTCCATTCCACCACATTTCGTTTTGAATTGCTACCTCTGTATTCCTGTTAATTTATGCACATTTTAAATGGTTGTAGTTCAAAAATAATATAATATTTTGACAAGCAATCAAAGTCGAGTCAGTATGAATATTTCAACACTTAAACTGTGATTTTTTTTCAACCTACTTTTTTTGCCATTGAAACGGGCTGGTTTCCACAGCGACGGCTACATGTGGGCGTGCTCGGCGATGAGACTGTTAGCTGGCGTTAATGAGCCAGACACTTTTCGTCCAAACTCACACATTCTTTTCGTCACTCCAAACATTCTAACGTTTTGTCTAACTTGTAAAGTAGCTGATTTTTTTTGGGGGGGGGTCAAAAGTTGAATTACTGATTGGAATGTTCGAAGTCACGATGTCACAATGGAAACTGTCACGATGTCACAATGGAAACTGTCACGATGTCACAATGGAAACTGTCACGATGTCACAATGGAAACTGTCACGATGTCACAATGGAAACTGTCACGATGTCACAATGGAAACTGTCACGATGTCACAATGGAAACTGTCACGATGTCACAATGGAAACTGTCACGATGTCACAATGGAAACTGTCACGATGTCACAATGGAAACTGTCACGATGTCACAATGGAAACTGTAAAATTTTGGGAGAAAAAAAGACATAAAAGGGATGAATAAGTTGAATTAATGTTTAATAGTTTAAACAGTAGTATCAAAAACCATGCTAATTTCCAATGTATGTGTGTGGTATTGGTAATAGTAGTAGGGGTAGTTCATTTCCTTCATTACATCAATACACAGTACACTGTTTTAATAGAAACATCAATTCCTAAAACCACTTAACCTTCTTTCTGGAATAGTCTAAGTAGATATAATGATACCGATCAGGAACTAAACTGACCTGAGAGTTGAAAAGATGTGTGTGTGTGTGTTTAGGAGCAGTGTGTGTGTTATGAGTTCCGTGTGTGTGTGTGTGTGTGTGTGTGTGTGTGTGTGTTTAGCAACGTCTGTCTGTGTCTTGTCTCCCGTCGGGGCTAAAAATACGGATACATAATTAGCTGAGTAGAGTTAGACATTACACACATGTAGGTATTCCTGTATTAGAGAGAGGGCTGTATTAATAGTAGACTTTTGGCCCTTCTCCCTCTGGCACTGCATCAGACCGGACCGCTCCAGGCCAAACAGGCAGGTACAGTGATTCACTTCAACTGCCTACATCTGTAAAACACCAAGGTAGTTTACACTGTGGCCTCAACCGAATTAACATGCTTTCTTTGGAAACAAACACCACTTGTGATCAGCTTCTGTTGGCTGCTGGTCTGCTGGTGTAAAGACAAACATCCCTCCTGCCTGAGAGAGAGAGAGAGAGACGAGAGAGGGAGAGAGAGAGAGAGAGAGAGAGAGAGAGAGGGAGAGAGAGAGAGAGAGAGACGAGAGAGAGAGAGACTAGAGAGAGAGAGAGGGAGAGAGAGACTAGAGAGATACCAGAGATAGAGAGACTAGAGAGAGAGAGAGACTAAAGAGAGAGACTAGAGAGAGAGAGACTAGAGAGAGAGAGAGACTAGAGAGAGAGAGAGAAACTAGAGAGAGAGAGAGAGAGAGAGAGAGAGACTAGAGCGAGAGAGAGAGAGACTAGAGAGAGAGAGAGAGAGAGACTAGAGAGAGAGACTAGAGAGAGAGAGACTAGAGAGAGAGAGAGAGAGAAACTAGAGAGAGAGAAACTAGAGAGAGAGAAACTAGAGAGAGAGAGAGACAAGAGAGAGAGAGGGATGGAGGGATGGAGAGAGAGGTGGAGGGATGAGAGAGAGGTGGAGGGATGAGAGAGAGGTGGAGGGATGGAGAGAGAGGTGGAGGGATGGAGAGAGAGAGGTGGAGGGATGGAGAGGGAGGTGGAGGGATGGAGAGAGAGAGGTGGAGGGATGGAGAGAGAGGTGGAGGGATGGCAACTACTACCACACAACTACTACTATACAACTACTACTATACAACTACTACTATATAACTACTACTATACAACTACTACTATACAACTACTACTATACAACTACTACTACACAACTACTACTATACAACTACTACCATACAACTACTACTATACAACTACTACTACACAACTACTACTATACAACTACTACTATACAACTACTACTATACAACTACTACTATACAACTACTACTACACAACTACTACTATACAACTACTACGATACAACTACTACTATACTACTACTACTACACAACTACTACTACACAACTACTACTATATAACTACTACTATACAACTACTACTATATAACTACTACTATATAACTACTACTATATAACTACTACTATACAACTACTACTATACAACTACTACTGCACAACTACTACTATACAACTACTACTATACAACTACTACGATACAACTACTACTATTGTCACGAATCCCGTTTCCTGAGTCTGTTTTTTGCCTGTGTTCTGTCCTGGAGTGTTTTTTCCGGCGTCCTGGAACGCACCCTGTCTGGTTGCCGGGCAATGTAGCCAGTTGGGAGTTCTGATGACCCGCACCTGTATCCCATCAGCTATCTGCACACCTGGTCCTGATCATCATCTCTCCTCTTCATAAGCCCGGACCTGACATCCATTCCCTGCCGGATCGTTAGCCATGAACAGTATGTTGTGCCATAGTATCAGCCTCAAGTCGGATAGAATTTGTTTTGTTGGTTTTTACGTATTGCTTGCCTTAAACTTACCTCCGTTTGTTCTGTCTTCAGTTACTCACCCGGATCATTTACCCCATTCCCGCTTGGTCGTCGGAGGATTCCGCTACCCCAGTGGATCCACCTATTTACTGCCATCAACTCACCACCGCTGCCCGCTACGCCACCTGGATATATCTACCCATTCACTTGTAAATAAATACTCACCTTCTTCCTACTCTCCTTGTCCTGGTCTGCTTCTGGGTTCGATTTTGAAAGAACGTGACAACTATACAACTACTGCTACACAACTACTACTATACAACTACTACCACACACTACTATACAACTACTACTATACAACTACTACTATACAACTACTGCTACACAACTACTACTATACAACTTCTACTATACAACTACTACTATACAACTTCTACTATACAACTACTACTATACAACTACTACTACACAACTACTACTACACAACTACTACTATACAACTACTACTATACAACTACTACTATACAACTACTACTATACAACTACTGCAACACAACTACTACTATACAACTACTACTATACAACTACTACCACACAACTACTACTATACAACTACTACTATACAACTACTACTATACAACTACTACCACACAACTACTACCATACAACTACTACTACACTACTACTACACAACTACTACTATACAACTACTACTATACAACTACTACTATACAACTACTGCAACACAACTACTACTATACAACTACTACTATACAACTACTACTATACAACTACTACTATACAACTACTACTATACAACTACTGCAACACAACTACTACTATACAACTACTACTATACAACTACTACTATACAACTACTACTACACAACTACTACTACACAACTACTACTATACAACTACTACTATACAACTACTACTATCCAACTACTACTATACAACTACTACCGCACAACTACTGCAACACAACTACTACTATACAACTACTACTACACTACTACTACACAACTACTACTATACAACTACTACCGCACAACTACTGCAACACAACTACTACTATACAACTACTACTATACAACTACTACTATACAACTACTACTATACAACTACTACTATACAACTACTACTACACAACTACTACTACACAACTACTACTATACAACTACTACTATACAACTACTACTATACAACTACTACTATACAACTACTACCGCACAACTACTGCAACACAACTACTACTATACAACTACTACTACACTACTACTACTATATAACTACTACTATACAACTACTACTATACAACTACTACTATACAACTACTACTATACAACTACTACCGCACAACTACTGCAACACAACTACTACTATACAACTACTACTATACAACTACTACTATACAACTACTACTATACAACTACTACTGCACAACTACTACTATACAACTACTACTATACAACTACTACTATATAACTACTACTATACAACTACTACTATACAACTACTACTATACAACTACTACTATACAACTACTACCGCACAACTACTGCAACACAACTACTACTATACAACTACTACTATACAACTACTACTATACAACTACTACTATACAACTACTACTGCACAACTACTACTATACAACTACTACTATACAACTACTGCAACACAACTACTACTATACAACTACTACTATACAACTACTACTATACAACTACTACTATACAACTACTACCGCACAACTACTGCAACACAACTACTACCATACATCTACAATTACACCACTATGAAATGAAATACATGTCTGATATTAATGGTGTTTAAGGTGTGCCAATGGCAGTGTATAAATACATGTTTGCTGACTATATGGCCATGAACACACACACACACACACACACATACACACACACAGAACCAGACACACACACACACACACAGAACCAGACACACACACACACACACACACAGAACCAGACACAAACACACACACACACACAGAACCAGACACAGAACCAGACACACACACACACACACACACACATAGACACACACAGAACCAGACACACACACACACACACACACACATACACACACACAGAACCAGACACACACACACACACACACACAGAACCAGACACACACACACACACACACACACACAGAACCAGACACAGAACCAGACACACACACACACACACACACACACACAGAACCAGACACACACACACACACACACAGAACCAGACACACAGAACCAGACACACACACACACACACACAGAACCAGACACAAACACACACACACACACAGAACCAGACACAGAACCAGACACACACACACACACACACACACACACACACACACAGAACCAGACACACACACACACACACACACAGAACCAGACACAAACACACACACACAGAACCAGACACACACACACACACACACACACACACAGAACCAGACACACACACACACAAACACACACACACACACACACAGAACCAGACACACACAGAACCAGACACACACACACACACAGACACACAGACACAGACACACACGCACACACATAGACACACACACATAGACACACACACACACAGACACACAGACACAGACACAGAGGTTTTAAATACCTTCTCCCTATGGTGCTGTTTCATGGACTACAGATCTGGAGATGTGCTCTTGTTTTAGGTAGCAAATATTTACTCAACTAAATGTCAAGAGAGAGGAAAGAACGTTTTGGGGCAAATATTAGTGGAATTGTCAAGATGTTGTGATTGCTTATGTTTTTCATTGTTTATGTTGGTATATGTTTATAGTAATGTCCATATTGAGCAGTATTCTAACAAAGGCAATAGAGATGAACCTGTTTAAAATATGGAACACCAGCACTCAACATATTGGGTGGAAAAATGTGTTTATATTTACATGAAATGTTTCATGCAAACGATGAATGGTTTGATCTGGTTTGTGGGTTTGTCATGTTTCGTAAAGCTGAAATGAGTTTATATCCCACGGGGGGGGGGGGGGGTTAAAACCTCTTGAAGCTAGGGGGCACTATTTTTATTTTGGGAAAAATAACGTTTGCAAAGTAAACGGGCTATTTCTCAGGACCAGATAATAGAATATGCATATAATTGATTAGGCCCTAATCTATGGATTTCACATGACTGGTAATACAGATATGCATCTGTGGGTCACAAATACCTTAAAAATAAGGTACCGAGGTGGATCAGAAAACCAGTTAGTATCTGGTGTGAACACCATTTACCTCATGCATATAATTGACAGCTTAGGATAGAAAACACTATAAAGTTTCCAAAACTGTAAAAATATTGTCTGTGAGTATAACAGAACTGATATTGCAGGCGAAATCCTGAGAAAAATCCAATCAGGAAGTGGCTTCTATTTTGAAACCATTGTGTTCCTATGCACCCCTTATTGGCCAATGAAAGGGATATCAACCAGATTACTTTTTCTATGGCTTCCCTAAGGTGTTTACAGCCTTTAGACGTAGTTTCAGGCCTTTATTTTGAAGAATGAGCGTTTACCTAAGTGGTCAGGTGGGGGCTCTCAGAGTGATTCTTGCGCAAAAGAGAGAGGCGGCCATTGTTCCTCCCGGTCCTAGTGAAAAGCCAACTGTCCCGGTTGATATATTATCGAATGGATATTTAAAAAACACCTTGAGGATTGATTATAAAAACGTTCGACATGTTTCTGTGGACATTATGGATATAATTTGGAATTTTTGTCTGCGTTGTCGTGACCGCTATTCCCGGTGGATTCATAACGCATCAAACTAACGGAGGTTTTTGGATATAAAAAAATATCTTTATGGAACAAAAGGAACATTTCCTGTCTAACTGGGAGTCTCGTGAGTGAAAACATCCGAAGATGTTCAAAGGTAAACGGTTAATTTGATTGCTTTTCTGATTTTCGTGACCAAGTTACCTGATGCTAGGTATACTTATTGTTTTGTTATGCTATCGATAAACTTACACAAACGCTTGTATTGCTTTCGCTGTAAAGCAGCATTTCAAAATCTGAGACGACAGGGTGATTAACAAAAGGCTAAGCTGTGTTTCGCTATATTTCACTTGTGATTTCATGAATATGAATATTTTCTAGTAATATTTTTTGACTGTTGCGCTATGCTATTCAGCGTTGCTGATGACAAATATACTGGATCGGGATGGGTAGTTCTAAGAGGTTATTAACAATACCTCAAATGAAAGATAAACACCTTGTTCATATACCCAGCGTGTCAGATTTTTTAAATGTTTTATGGCGAAAACATAGCACATATTTATGTTAGACCACCACCAAAACAAAGACAATAGGCAGCCATTTTGTAGAACAAAAGATACAATCACAAAAGCAGGATTAAAAGAAAAATCATTCACTAACCTTTTGAAAATCTTCATCAGATGACAGTAATATGACATGTTACACAGTACATTTATGTTTTGTTCGATAATATGCATTTTATATCCATAAATCTCGGTTTACATTGACGCCATGTTCAGAAAATTCTCCAAAAATGTCCGGAGAAATTATAGAAAGCTACGCAAGATAACAGAAATACTCATGATAAACTTTGACTAAAGATACATGTTCTACATATAATTAAAAAGATACACTGGTTCTTAATGCAACCGCTGTTTTTTTTTACGTTACGGAATTAGCCAATAATCTGAGACGGCGCTCAGACGTAACAATATTTCTCCGCTATGTTGGAGTCAACAGAAATACAAAATTACAACATAAATATTCCCTTACCTTTGATGGTCTTCGATCAGAATGTAGTGCAAGGAGTCCTACTTCAACGATACATCGTTTTGTTTCATAATGTTCAATTCTAGTGTCCATGTAGCAGCATCTGCTAACACTTTCAGCTCAAATGCCCAAAAAATGACTTCTGGTCCAGAATAATTGTGCATCAAAACTTTCAAATTACATATTACAGGTCGACGAAACTGGTCAAACTAAGTGCAGAATCAATCTTCAGGATGTTATAATCATACAGATCGAATATCATTCCAACCGGGACATCCATGTTCGTCTGAGGCTGATTGGAACAAAGGAAGCACTCTTTCCCAAGCGCACCTTCACGCACATGAAAATCTTTGTGACACTTACAACTTTTCATCCCGTTAGGTCAAAGTTCACAGCATATGCTCCATTCCACTTTCTACTGAATGAGGACATCTAGTGGAAGACATAGAAAGTGTTTCCAGAGCCATAACTTGTTGGGAAGGGAGGGGGCGATGAAGTCAAAGTTGCCCCAACTTTCAGGATTCCAAAACTAGTTTGGAAGATTTGCCTGCCCTGTGAGTCCTGTTATACTCACAGACATAATTCACACGGTTTTAGAAGCTTCAGAGTGTTTTCTATCCAATAATAATAATAATAATATGCATATATTAGCAATTTAGGACAGATTTTGATGCAGTTCACTATGGGCACGCAATTCATCCAAATGGGAAATACTGCCCCCTATCCTTAACTCTGGGGTACAGAATGTACAATTATTAAACCAAATCAATGTTTCAGTTGAGAATATGGCTGCAGCCCAAAAATAAAGTACCAGTCTAATGTATGATCATTTAACATTGGAACACATGACCTTGTGTGGACGGATCTGAGGAGGGTCCATGTATGTTTCCCAGATGACTGTACCCTCTACAGTCTAATGTTAGGACACATCTACTCCTTCAAGGGTTTTTCTTTATTTTTACATTGTAGAATAACAGTGAAGACATCACAACTGTGAAATAACAAGATGTAAGATGGCGTCGGAGAGGAAGGCAGACGTTTTTACGTTGCTCGAACCGATTATTTTTACTTTATTTTTATTTGCGTTGTTTGAATTTTTTTACTTATTTTGTATATAATGTTGCCCTTACAGTCTCTTATGACCGAAATTAACTTCTGGACATTACTCACCTCGAACTGAAATAATCTTTTTTTTCTTTTAACGAGTTAAGAACAGACCCAGATCCCCGTGATTTGTGTGAAGAGGAGGCTGAGAAAAGAGGGCCTGTTAATTCTTCTGGGGATTCGTAGGCGATCGAATAAACCCCCACTTCCTTCCATTCTGCTAGAAAACTTGAAATCTTTGGACAATAAAATAGATGACCTACGCAGAAGATTAACTACCAACGGGACATTCAAAACTGTAACATCTTATGCTTCACGGAGTCGTGGTTGAACGATGACACTATCAACATACAGCTGGCTGGTTATACGCTGTACTGGCAGGATAGAACAGCGGCTTCTGGTAAGGCAGACTATGTAAATGTGCTTTTCTTTTCAAAAACAAGGACATTTCTAAGTGACCCCAAAACTTTCGGTCTGACTCTTGTCGGATGTGGCAGGGCCTGCAAAGCATTACAGACTACAAAGGGAAGTGCAGCCGAGAGCTGCCCAGTGACACGAGCCTACCAGACAGGCTAAACTACATCTACTTCGAGGCAAATAACACTGAATAACACTGAAACATGCATGAGAGCACCAGCTGTTCTGGAAGACTGTGTGATCATGCTCTCCGCAGCCGAAACATGACCAAATACAAACAGTGTAGCTATTCCTTCCGCAAGGCAATCAAACAAGCTAAGCATCAGAATAGAGACAAAGTAGTCGCAATTAAACGTCTCAGACACGAGAGGTATGTGGCAGGTATGTGGCAGGTATGTGGTCTACAGTCAATCATGGACTACAAAAAGAAAACCAGCCCAATCACGGACCACAATGTCTTGCTCCCAGACACACAAAACAACTTATTTGCTTGCTTCGAGGACAATACAGTGCCACCGATACAGCCCGCTACCAAAACCTGTGGGCAATCCTCAGCCAACCTGAGTAAAACATTTAAGTGGCTGGAGTGTTTACGGACATATTCAATCAATCCCTATCCCAGTCTGCTGTTCCCACATGCTTCAAGAGGGCCACCATTGTTCCTGTTCCCAAGAAAGCTAAGGTAACTGAGCTAAATGACTATCGCCCCATAGCACTCACCTCCGTCATCATGTAGTGCTTTGAGAGACTAGTCAAGGATAATATCACCTCCACCCTACCTGACACCCTAGACCCACTCCAATTTGCTTACCGCCCAAATAGGTCCACAGACGACGCAATCTCAACCATACTGCACACTGCCCTAACCCATCTGGACAAGAGGAATACCTATGTGAGAATGCTGTTCATCGACTACAGCTCAGCATTTAACACCATAGTGCCCTCCAAGCTCGTCATCAATCTCGAGACCCTGGGTCTCGACCCCGCCTTGTGCAACAGGGTACTGGACTTCCTGACGGGCCGCCCCCAGGTGGTGAGGTTAGGTAACAACATCTCCACCCCGCTGATCCTCACCACTGGTGCCCCACAAGGGTGCATTCTCAACCCTCTCCTGTACTCTCTGTTCACCCACGACTGCGTGGCCACGCACGCCTCCAACTCAATCATTAAGTTTGTGGACGACACTACAGTGGTAGGCTTGATCACCAACAACGACGAGACGGCCTACAGGGAGGAGGTGAGGGCCCTAGGAGTGTGGTGTCAGGAAAATAACCTCACACTCCACATCAACAAAACAAAGGAGATGATCGTGGACTTCAGGAAACAGCAGAGGTAGCACCCCCCAATCCACATAGACGGGACAGTAGTGGAGAGGGTAGTAAGTTTTATGTTCCTCGGCGTACACATCACAGACAAACTGAATTGGTCCAAACACACAGACAGCGTGGTGAAGAAGGCGCAACAACGGGGGCAAACTACCTGCCCTCCAGGACACCTACACCCCCTGGTGTTACAGGAAGGTCCTCCAGGACACCTACACCACCTGATGTCACAGGAAGGTCCTCCAGGACACCTACACCACCTGATGAAGGTCATAAAGATCATCAAGGACATCAACCACCCGAGCCACTGCCTGTTCACCCCGATATCATCCAGAAGGCGAGGTCAGTACAGGTGCATCAAAGCTGGGACCGAGAGACTGAAAAACAGCTTCTATCTCAAGGCCATCAGACTGTTAAACAGCTTCTATCTCAAGGCCATCAGACTGAAAAACAGCTTCTATCTCAAGGCCATCAGACTGAAAAACAGCTTCTATCTCAAGGCCATCAGACTGAAAAACAGCTTCTATCTCAAGGCCATCAGACTGAAAAACAGCTTCTATCTCAAGGCCATCAGACTGTTAAACAGCTTCTATCTCAAGGCCATCAGACTGAAAAACAGCTTCTATCTCAAGGCCATCAGACTGAAAAACAGCCACCACTTCAATAATTAAAAATTTGATATAATAAACAATGCCACTTAATATAATGTTTACATACCACTTTGTTTACATACCCTACATTACTCATCTCATATGTATATACTGTACTCTATACCATCTACTGCATCCTGTTTACATACCCTACATTACTCATCTCATATGTATATACTGTACTCTATACCATCTACTGCATCCTGTTTACATACCCTACATTACTCATCTCATATGTATATACTGTACTCTATACCATCTACTGCATCCTGTTTACATACCCTACATTACTCATCTCATATGTATATACTGTACTCTATACCATCTACTGCATCTTGTTTACATACCCTACATTACTCATCTCATATGTATATACTGTACTCTATACCATCTACTGTATCCTGTTTACATACCCTACATTACTCATCTCATATGTATATACTGTACTCTATACCATCTACTCTATACCATCTACTGCATCCTGTTTACATACCCTACATTACTCATCTCATTTGTATATACTGTACTCTATACCATCTACTGCATCCTGTTTACATACCCTACATTACTCATCTCATATGTATATACTGTACTCTATACCATCTACTGCATCCTGTTTACATACCCTACATTACTCATCTCATATGTATATACTGTACTCTATACCATCTACTGCATCTTGTTTACATACCCTACATTACTCATCTCATATGTATATACTGTACTCTATACCATCTACTGCATCTTGTTTACATACCCTACATTACTCATCTCATATGTATATACTGTACTCTATACCATCTACTGCATCCTGTTTACATACCCTACATTACTCATCTCATATGTATATACTGTACTCTATACCATCTACTGCATCCTGTTTACATACCCTACATTACTCATCTCATATGTATATACTGTACTCTATACCATCTACTGCATCCTGTTTACATACCCTACATTACTCATCTCATATGTATATACTGTACTCTATACC
>NC_088408.1:2785392-2790392 GCF_034236695.1 Oncorhynchus nerka | reverse complement strand
ACAGGCCCCCCAGCCCCCCTTAGCCTGGAGGACCTGGCCCATCCCCTACCGACTCGGAAGGAGGGAACAACGAGAGAGAGAGGAGAGAGAGAGCGACAGAGAGAGAGAGAGAAAGAGAGAGAGAGAGAGAGAGAGAGCGACAGAGAGAGAGAGAAAGAGAGAGAGAGGAGAGAGAGAGAGAGAGAGAGAGAGAGAGAGAGAGAGAGAGAGAGAGAGAGAGAGAGAGAGAGAGAGAGAGAGAGAGAGAGAAAGAAGAGAGGATAAAAGAGGAAAGCTAGAGTGGTAGGCTGTCCTAGTCAACTGTTGTTCAGTGATGACATCAGGACCATGTGACCAGGTCTCTCCAGTGACAGCAGAAGGAAGGCAGGCAGGAAGGAGACAAAGTTTAAAGCTGGTGTCTGTCTGTCTGTCGGGTAGTGTGAGGCTCCGCTCTCCTCGCCTCCCAGCAACCACAGACACGCTGCCACGCTTGGCCCTCTGGGTAACATATCTCTGGGAGTTTAAATGGTTAATGTGATCGGGTCTGCACCAGTCACAGGGGCTAACGCAGCACCGCACTACCTTAGCCAGTAAGGACGTTCCAACCCGACCACACTCACCCAGCTAGCGACTTCCACACCACCACCCCCAGCCCTCCGCAAAGACAATCCATTTTTTTCAACTGAACCAGACCTGGTCGTTACTTGCGGTCGTCTGAATACTTGACACCAGAAAGACTTTCTTGTGGATGTTTTTTTTCTTTCTTCTCTCCTTCTCCATGACTTGGTGCGTGTTCTTGGTTTAGGAGCTAGAGGTCAGGGGTCAGGCTTACCACAGTGGAACCACCAGTAGGCTTTGGTGTCACGGCAACGAGGAGCAGCAATGGCTTCCAACAGCCTCTTCAGTACTGTTACACCATGTCAGCAGACCTTCTTCTGGGGTGAGTACACTACTCTGTCTGTTGACAGACTAACCAACCTAGATGATGCTGTGTCTGGGGTGAGTTAGTGTTTGACCGTTGGATGAGGCTTTGTCTGAGTTAGTGTTTGACCGTTGGATGAGGCTTTGTCTGAGTTATTGTTTGACCGTTGGATCAGGCTTTGTCTGAGTTAGTGTTTGACTGTTGGATCAGGGTTTGTATGAGTTAGTGTTTGACCGTTGGATGAGTCTTTGTCTGAGTTAGTGTTTGACCGTTGGATGAGGCTTTGTCTGAGTTAGTGTTTGACCGTTGGATGAGGCTTTGTCTGAGTTAGTGTTTGACCGTTGGATGAGGCTTTGTCTGAATTAGTGTTTGACCGTTGGATGAGGCTTTGTCTGAGTTAGTGTTTGACCGTTGGATGAGGCTTTGTCTGAGTTAGTGTTTGACCGTTGGATGAGGCTTTGTCTGAATTAGTGTTTGACCGTTGGATGAGGCTTTGTCTGAGTTAGTGTTTGACTGTTGGATCAGGGTTTGTATGAGTTAGTGTTTGACCGTTGGATGAGGCTTTGTCTGAGTTAGTGTTTGGGTTCAGGTTAGAGGTTGGGGTCTGGGTCAATGTTAGGGTTAAGGCTTGGGATCAGGGTTAGGGTTAAGGCTTGGGATCAGAGTTAGGGTTAAGGGTTGGGATCAGGGTTAGGGTTAAGGGTTGGGATCAGGGTTAGTGTTAAGGTTTGGGAACAGGGTTAGGGTTAAGGGTTGGGATCAGGGTTAGGGTTAAGGGTTGGGATCGGGGTTAGGGTTAAGGGTTGGGATCAGGGTTAGGTTAAGGGTTGGGATCAGGGTTAGGTTTAAGGCTTGGGATCAGGGTTAGGGTTAAGGGTTGGGATCAGGGTTATGTTTAAGGCTTGGGATCAGGGTTAGGGTTAAGGGTTGGGATCAGGGTTATGTTTAAGGCTTGGGATCAGGGTTAGGGTTAAGGGTTGGGATCAGGGTTAGGTTTAAGGCTTGGGATCAGGGTTAGGGTTAAGGGTTGGGATCAGGGTTAGGGTTAGGGTTAAGGATTGGGATCAGGGTTTAAGGCTTGGGATCAGGGTTAGGGTTAGGGTTAGGGTTATTGGGGGATTTGTAGGGTTAGGGTTAGGGTTAGGGTTATTGGGGGATTTGTAGGGTTAGGGTTAGGGTTAGGGTTATTGGGGGATTTGTAGGGTTAGGGTTAGGGTTAGGATTATTGGGGGATTTGTAGGGTTAGGGTTAGGGTTAGGGTTAGGGTTATTGGGGGATTTGTAGGGTTAGGGTTAGGGTTAGGGTTATTGGGGGATTTGTAGTGTGTAAATATGAACCAGCTAAAAGCCTGACTGTGACATGATGGCATGTGCCTCATGATGTTGTTAGTAAATATCTCTGGAAGAGGGAGATGACATGTTTGAAGAACTTAAAGCTACGTCTGTCAAGCAACACGGGAACGGAGAGATTTCAACGTAAACAAGCGGTCCACAACATAATGGAGCGTTGGAACAAAATGTGACGAGAACAGACAGGGAATACCGGGGCTGTGTGGTTACGTGTGTGTTGCCTGTGTGTTACGTGTGTGTTGCCTGTGTGTTAGGTGTGTGTTTACTGTGTGCTAGATGTGTGTTATCTAGCTGTGTGTGTGCTAGATCAGAAGATGGATGCCGAGTCCAGAGGTTTTTCAGTATGTCTCACTATTCAATTTGGAGGGAGATTATTTCCCTGGCTCGTCTACTGGGAGGGAGATCATTTCCCTGGCTCATATACTGGAGGGAGATCATTTCCCTGGCTCATATACTGGAGGGAGATCATTTCCCTGGCTCATATACTGGAGGGAGGTCATTTCCCTGGCTCATATACTGGAGGGAGATCATTTCCCTGGCTCATATACTGGAGGGAGATCATTTCCCTTGCTCATATACTGGAGGGAGATCATTTCCCTGGCTCATAAACTGGAGGGAGATCATTTCCCTGGCTCATATACTGGAGGGAGATCATTTCCCTGGCTCATATACTGGAGGGAGATCATTTCCCTGGCTCATATACTGGAGGGGGATAATTTCCCTGGCTCATATACTGGAGGGAGATCATTTCCCTGGCTCATATACTGGAGGGGTATAATTTCCCTGGCTCATATACAGGGAGGGAGATTATTTCCCTGGCTCATATACTGGAGGGAGATCATTTCCCTGGCTCATATACTGGAGGGAGATCATTTCCCTGGCTCATATACTGGAGGGAGATCATTTCCCTGGCTCATATACTGGAGAGAGATCATTTCCCTGGCTCATATACTGGAGGGAGATCATTTCCCTGGCTCATAAACTGGAGGGAGATCATTTCCCTGGCTCATATACTGGAGGGAGATCATTTCCCTGGCTCATATACTGGAGGGAGATCATTTCCCTGGCTCATATACTGGAGGGAGATCATTTCCCTGGCTCATATACTGGAGGGAGATCATTTCCCTGGCTCATAAACTGGAGGGAGATAATTTCCCTGGCTCATATACTGGAGGGAGATCATTTCCCTGGCTCATAAACTGGAGGGAGATCATTTCCCTGGCTCATATACTGGAGGGAGATCATTTCCCTGGCTCATATACTGGAGGGAGATCATTTCCCTGGCTCATATACTGGAGGGAGATTATTTCCCTGGGAGTCCCATAGGGCGGTGCACAATTGGCCCAGCGTCATCCGGGTTAAGGTTTGGCCCAGCGTCATCCGGGTTAAGGTTTGGCCGGGGTGGGCCGTCATTGTAACTGACTTGCCTTGTTAATAAATTAAAAAAAATACAAAGATCATTTTTGCCTTTACAGATAGAGTTGTCTTCATACAAGAATAGTAAATATTTTATTTCACTGTTTCACTAAACTAATGCATCCTCTGATAAACTTAAAAACCCAGTTCTATTGACCTGTACAGAGCTCCCATTTCATCACTGAACCAGCTCCCATTTCATCACTGAACCAGCTCCCATTTCATCACTGAACCAGCTCCCATTTCATCACTGAACCAGCTCCCATTTCATCACTGAACCAGCTCCCATTTCATCACTGAACCAGCTCCCATTTCATCACTGAACCAGCTCCCATTTCATCACTGAACCAGCTCCCATTTCATTTTTATTTTTTTATTTTATTTCACCTTTATTTAACCAGGTAAGCAAGTTGAGAACAAGTTCTCATTTACAATTGCGACCTGGCCAAGATAAAGCAAAGCAGTTCGACACATACAACGACACAGAGTTACACATGGAGTAAAACAAACATACAGTCAATAATACAGTAAAAAAACAAGTCTATATACGATGTGAGCAAATTAGGTGAGAAGGGAGGTAAAGGCAAAAAAGGCCATGGTGGCAAAGTAAATACAATATAGCAAGTAAAACACTGGAATGGTAGTATTGCAATGGAAGAATGTGCAAAGTAGAAATAAAAATAATGGGGTGCAAAGGAGCAAAATAAATAAATAAATTAAATACAGTTGGGAAAGAGGTAGTTGTTTGGGCTAAATTATAGGTGGGCTATGTACAGGTGCAGTAATCTGTAAGATGCTCTGACAGTTGGTGCTTAAAGCTAGTGAGGGAGATAAGTGTTTCCAATTTAAGAGATTTTTGTAGTTGTTCCAGTCATTGGCAGCAGAGAACTGGAAGGAGAGGCGGCCAAAGAAAGAATTGGTTTTGGGGGTGACTAGAACCTGCTGGAGCATTTCATCAGGTGGGAGATGCTATGGTGACCAGCGAGCTGAGATAAGGGGGACTTTACCTAGCAGGGTCTTGTAGATGACATGGAGCCAGTGGGTTTGGCGACTAAACCAGATTTCATGAAGCGAGGGCCAGCCAACGAGAGCGTACAGGTCGCAATGGTGGGTAGTATATGGGGCTTTGGTGACAAAACGGATAGCACTGTGATAGACTGCATCCAATTTGTTGAGTAGGGTATTGGAGGCTATTTTGTAAATGACATCGCCAAAGTCGAGGATTGGTAGGATGGTCAATTTTACAAGGGTATGTTTGGCAGCATGAGTGAATGATGCTTTGTTGCACTAAACCAAGCCAATTCTAGATTTAACTTTGGATTGGAGATGTTTGA
>NC_088408.1:2732892-2780392 GCF_034236695.1 Oncorhynchus nerka | reverse complement strand
GATATCTATAACAGGTATCAGTAACTATCACCCTGTATAGATATCTACACGTATCAGTAACTATCACCCTGTATAGATATCTACATGTATCAGTAACTATTACCCTGTATAGATATCTACATGTATCAGTAACTATTACCCTGTATAGATATCTACATGTATCAGTAACTATTACCCTGTATAGATATCTACATGTATCAGTAACTATCACCCTGTATAGATATCTACATGTATCAGTAACTATTACCCTGTATAGATATCTACATGTATCAGTAACTATTACCCTGTATAGATATCTACATGTATCAGTAACTATCACCCTGTATAGATATCTACATGTATCAGTATCTATTACCCTGTATAGATATCTACATGTATCAGTAACTATCACCCTGTATAGATATCTACATGTATCAGTAACTATTACCCTGTATAGATATCTACATGTATCAGTAACTATTACCCTGTATAGATATCTACATGTATCAGTAACTATTACCCTGTATAGATATCTACATGTATCAGTAACTATCACCCTGTATAGATATCTATAACAGGTATCAGTAACTATCACCCTGTATAGATATCTACATGTATCAGTAACTATCACCCTGTATAGATATCTACATGTATCAGTAACTATCACCCTGTATAGATATCTACATGTATCAGTAACTATCACCCTGTATAGATATCTACATGTATCAGTAACTATCACCCTGTATAGATATCTACATGTATCAGTAACTATCACCCTGTATAGATATCTACATGTATCAGTAACTATTACCCTGTATAGATATCTGTAACAGGTATCAGTAACTATCACCCTGTATAGATATCTACATGTATCAGTAACTATCACCCTGTATAGATATCTACATGTATCAGTAACTATCACCCTGTATAGATATCTACATGTATCAGTAACTATTACCCTGTATAGATATCTATAACAGGTATCAGTAACTATCACCCTGTATAGATATCTATAACAGGTATCAGTAACTATCACCCTGTATAGATATCTACAGGTATCAGTATCTATCACCCTGTATAGATATCTATAACAGGTATCAGTAACTATCACCCTGTATAGATATCTACATGTATCAGTATCTATCACCCTGTATAGATATCTACATGTATCAGTAACTATCACCCTGTACAGATATCTACATGTATCAGTAACTATCACCCTGTATAGATATCTATAACAGGTATCAGTAACTATCACCCTGTATAGATATCTACAGGTATCAGTATCTATCACCCTGTATAGATATCTATAACAGGTATCAGTAACTATCACCCTGTATAGATATCTACAGGTATCAGTAACTATCACCCTGTATAGATATCTATAACAGGTATCAGTAACTATCACCCTGTATAGATATCTACAGGTATCAGTATCTATCACCCTGTACAGATATCTACAGGTATCAGTAACTATCACCCTGTATAGATATCTACAGGTATCAGTATCTATCACCCTGTATAGATATCTATAACAGGTATCAGTAATCAGTATAGATGTAGTATATTTATAACAGGTATCAGTAATCAGTATAGATGTAGTATATTTATAACAGGTATCAGTAATCAGTATAGATGTAGTATATCTATAACAGGTATCAGTAATCAGTATAGATGTAGTATATTTATAACAGGTATCAGTAATCAGTATAGATGTAGTATATCTATAACAGGTATCAGTAATCAGTATAGATGTAGTATATCTATAACAGGTATCAGTAATCAGTATAGATGTAGTATATTTATAACAGGTATCAGTAATCAGTATAGATGCAGTATATTTATAACAGGTATCAGTAATCAGTATAGATGTAGTATATCTATAACAGGTATCAGTAATCAGTATAGATGTAGTATATCTATAACAGGTATCAGTAATCAGTATAGATGTAGTATATCTATAACAGGTATCAGTAATCAGTATAGATGTAGTATATCTATAACAGGTATCAGTAATCAGTATAGATGCAGTATATTTATATATATTAATATATTTATGTATATTGATGTGTCTTGTTATTGTATCATATGCAGTAAAGCAGAACAGCAGGGGTCATTTATTAATCTGTTATTTAGCACAACTGGATTTAAGGGACAATAACATTTAGATTGGAGCCTTGAGTTCAAAGAAATATATATATATAAATATAAATATATATCATTTTAAAATATCAAATTCAAGTTGTTGTAGTTCAATCTGTAAATTATGTTTCTATTTTATTTTTTTGCACATGTATCTGTTGTCTTGGCAACATATTAACATAAACCCCACCTCTTTCAGGAATACCTAGGATAGGATAAAGTAATCCTTCTCACCCCCCCCCCCCCCCCCTTAAAAGATTTAGATGCACTATTGTAAAGTGGCTGTTCCACTGGATGTCATAAGGTGAACGCACCAATTTGTAAGTCGCTCTGGATAAGAGCGTCTGCTAAATGACTTAAATGTAAATGTAAATGTAGTGACTCTGGATAAGAGCGTCTGCTAAATGACTTAAATGTAAATGTAAATGTAATATTAGTTCAACAAATACAGGTGACTAAAGATGGGCTCATCTATTATCACTTTCCAATCCTCTCCGTGACTTATGAACATCTCAGGTTCTGTCTCTGAGTAGTTTTTAAATGTAGGAATCAATATGAGTCTTGTTTCTCGGGGAGAAACAAACGCTAGCCGTTAATTAAACTCTTAACGGTGGGATTCCTATTCAGAAAAATGGCTGGTTAAATTTGACTTGGTGTTCAGATGGAGAAGTTAGGATTTGATGTATTCTAAGTCATGGTAGTGGCAGAGTGGGGAGGGGCAGTAATCATGAACATGTGTCAACCTCCCTCGCGCCCGCAATTCAGTACCCTAAACTACAGTACATTACACTACACTACAGTACAGTACCTTAACCTACACTACAATACCCTACCCTAAACTACAGTACAGTACCCTACAGTACAGTACATTACACTACACTACAGTACAGTACCTTAACCTACACTACAATACCCTACCCTAAACTACAGTACAGAACCCTACAATACCCTACAGTAGAGTACAATACAGTACAGTACAGTACACTACCCTACAGTACACTACCCTACAGTACAGTACAGTACACTACCCTACAGTACACTACAATACCCTACCCTAAACTACAGTACAGTACACTACCCTACAGTACAGTACAGTACACTACCCTACAGTACACTACAGTACAGTACACAGGGAATATAGAGATTCTACAGGGAATATAGAAATTCTACAGGGAATATAGAAATTCCACAGGGAATATAGAGATTCTAAAGGGAATATAGAGATTCCACAGGGAATATAGAGATTCCACAGGGAATATAGAAATTCTACAGGGAATATAGAGATTCTACAGGGAATATAGAGATTCCACAGGGAATATAGAGATTCCACAGGGAATATAGAAATTCCACAGGGAATATAGAGATTCTAAAGGGAATATAGAGATTCCACAGGGAATATAGAGATTCCACAGGGAATATAGAGATTCTACAGGGAATATAGAGATTCCACAGGGAATATAGAGATTCCACAGGGAATATAGAGATTCCACAGGGAATATAGAGATTCTACAGGGAATATAGAGATTCCACAGTGAATAGAGAGATTCCACAGGGAATATAGAGATTCTACAGGGAATATAGAAATTCTACAGGGAATATAGAGATTCTACAGGGAATATAGAGATTCCACAGGGAATATAGAGATTCCACAGGGAATATAGAGATTCCACAGGGAATATAGAGATTCCACAGGGAATATAGAGATTCCACAGGGAATATAGAGATTCCACAGGGAATATAGAGATTCTACAGGGAATATAGAGATTCCACAGTGAATAGAGAGATTCCACAGGGAATATAGAGATTCTACAGGGAATATAGAAATTCTACAGGGAATATAGAGATTCTACAGGGAATATAGAGATTCCACAGGGAATATAGAGATTCCACAGGGAATATAGAGATTCCACAGGGAATATAGAGATTCCACAGGGAATAGAGAGATTCCACAGGGAATAGAGAGATTCCACAGGGAATATAGAGATTCCACAGGGAATATAGAGATTCCACAGGGAATATAGAGATTCTACAGGGAATATAGAGATTCCACAGGGAATATAGAGATTCCACAGGGAATATAGAGATTCTACAGGGAATATAGAGATTCCACAGGGAATAGAGAGATTCCACAGGGAATATAGAGATTCCACAGGGAATATAGAGATTCCACAGGGAATATAGAGATTCTACAGGGAATATAGAGATTCCACAGGGAATATAGAGATTCCACAGGGAATATAGAGATTCCACAGGGAATATAGAGATTCCACAGGGAATATAGAGATTCCACAGGGAATATAGAGATTCCACAGGGAATAGAGAGATTCTACAGGGAATATAGAGATTCTCAGGGAATAGAGAGATTCCACAGGGAATAGAGAGACTGAACGTGTTTCAGCTTAGTACCTGCCATGACAGTTCATGATCTGAACTACTACATTGCTTCATGTGAATATATCACTACCTTGTATTTATACTATATTAATAACTGAGTTCAGTTCTCTTCCAGCAATTAATAGTTAATAGTGAAAGTGTCACATACTTTGCTGCTGATGTAGGTATTCTGTCTGATACTCGGTCACAATGATATCCTGCTGATGTAGGTATTCTGTCTGATACTCGGTCACAATGATATCCTGCTGATGTAGGTATTCTGTCTGATACTCCAGAAAACTCATAAAGTAATAGTTTGTTTCATAAAGTAATAGTTTGTTTCTATTCTAACTGGTAATAAACTATCTAATAAACATGTCTGCCCTAAAGATTCAAATAATTCGCTGTGGTTTTTACATATTTTCCTAAATATTAATTCATTATGTTTAACAATTACCCAAGTATTAAAACACAGCAATTAGCTGGAGCTGCTTTCCAAACAGTTGAACAAGAAGAGAGAGAGAGAGTTTATTAGCAAAGTCTATTATTATAAATCCATGATTTATTATATTCAAGTCTAAAGAAACATGATGACAAGAAGATAAAATCCTCTGGTTATTTAGCCTCCTCCTCTTTATCAGTCATGCTGGGTAGGATACTCTGGTTATTTATACTCATCTTTATCAGTCATGCTGGGTAGGATACTCTGGTTATTTATACTCCTCTTTATCAGTCATGCTGGGTAGGATACTCTGGTTATTTATACTCCTCTTTATCAGTCATGCTGGGTAGGATACTCTGGTTATTTAGCCTCCTCTTTATCAGTCATGCTGGGTAGGATACTCTGGTTATTTATACTCCTCATCTTTATCAGTCATGCTGGGTAGGATACTCTGGTTATTTATACTCCTCTTTATCAGTCATGCTGGGTAGGATACTCTCCTCCTCTTTATCAGTCATGCTGGGTAGGATACTCTGGTTATTTATACTCCTCTTTATCAGTCATGCTGGGTAGGATACCTCTCCTCTTTATCAGTCATGCTGGGTAGGATACTCTGGTTATTTATACTCCTCCTCTTTATCAGTCATGCTGGGTAGGATACTCTGGTTATTTAGCCTCCTCCTCTTTATCAGTCATGCTGGGTAGGATACTCTGGTTATTTATACTCCTCTTTATCAGTCATGCTGGGTAGGATACTCTGGTTATTTATACTCATCTTTATCAGTCATGCTGGGTGGCTGGGTAGGATACTCTGGTTATTTAGCCTCCTCCTCTTTATCAGTCATGCTGGGTAGGATACTCTGGTTATTTATACTCCTCCTCTTTATCAGTCATGCTGGGTAGGATACTCTGGTTATTTAGCCTCCTCCTCTTTATCAGTCATGCTGGGTAGGATACTCTGGTTATTTAGCCTCCTCCTCTTTATCAGTCATGCTGGGTAGGCTGTTCTGCTTATTTCACTCAGCATGCTACTGTTTGAGTAGCATACTTTCTCTGGGCGACCCTGATATTCAGCCCTGTATTTCCTGTAGCTACCCAGTACTCTGTATACCATGGTCTCTCCAACCCTGTTCCTGTAGCTACCCAGTACTCTGTATGCCATGGTCTCTCCAACCCTGTTCCTGCAGCTACCCAGTGCTCTGTAGGCCAAGGGTTCTCCAACCCTGTTCCTGCAGCTACCCAGTACTCTGTATGCCATGGGCTCTCCAACCCTGTTCCTGCTACCCAGTACTCTGTATACCATGGGCTCTCCAACCCTGTTCCTGCTACCCAGTACTCTGTATACCATGGGCTCTCCAACCCTGTTCCAGTACTCCGTATGCCATGGGCTCTCCAACCCTGTTCCAGTACTCTGTATGTCATGGGCTCTCCAACCCTGTTCCTGCAGCTACCCAGTACTCTGTATGACATGGGCTCTCCAACCCTGTTCCAGTACTCTGTATACCATTGGCTCTCCAACCCTGTTCCAGTACTCTGTATACCATTGGCTCTCCAAACCTGTTCCAGTACTCTGTATGTCATGGGCTCTCCAACCCTGTTCCTGCAGCTACCCAGTACTCTGTATACCATGGGCTCTCCAACCCTGTTCCTGCAGCTACCCAGTACTCTGTATGCCATGGGCTCTCCTACCCTGTTCCTATAGCTACCCAGTACTCTGTATAACATGGGCTCTCCATCCCTGTTCCTGCAGCTACCCAGTACTCTGTATACCATTGGCTCTCCAACCCTGTTCCAGTACTCTGTATGTCATGGGCTCTCCAACCCTGTTCCTGCAGCTACCCAGTACTCTCTATGCCATGGGCTCTCCAACCCTGTTCAGCTACCCAGTTCTCTGTATACCATGGTCTTTCCAACCCTGTTCAGCTACCCAGTACTCTGTATGCCATGGGCTCTCCAACCCTGTTTCTGGAGCTACCCAGTACTCTGTATGCCATGGGCTCTCCAACCCTGTTCCTGCAGCTACCCAGTACTCTCTATGCCATGGGCTCTCCAACCCTGTTCAGCTACCCAGTACTCTGTATGCCATGGGCTCTCCAACCCTGTTTCTGGAGCTACCCAGTACTCTGTATGCCATGGGCTCTCCAACCCTGTTCAGCTACCCAGTACTCTGTATGCCATGGGCTCTCCAACCCTGTTCAGCTACCCAGTTCTCTGTATACCATGGGCTCTCCAAACCTGTTCCTGCAGCTACCCAGTACTCTGTATACCATGGGCTCTCCAACCCTGTTCCTGCAGATACCCAGTACTCTGTATGCCATGGGCTCTCCAACCCTGTTGCTGCAGCTACCCAATGCTTAATTTTGGAAACCAAGTGAAATACGTTCGGGAATTTGTTTTCACAACGAAACCAGTGGAGGCTGCTGAGGGGAGGAACCGCTCATATTAATGGCTGGATTGGAGCGAATGAAAACATATATGGATGCCATTTAATACCAGTCCACTCGTTCTGCTCCAGCCATTACCACGAGCCCGTACTCCCCAATTAAGGTGCCACCAACCTCGTTTGAACTAAACATATTTCATTAAACTGTTGGCAGTTCTCTCTGCACACACAAGAAAGGAATGAAGGAGAGAGAGGAGGAGATGGAAACACACAGTGGTGAGAGATATTCTGTAGCTGAAGGTAATATATCAGACTATTAATTATGAAAATATAAAAACTCCTTATTACTAGGCTTTTCAAAATAAACACAAATGAACTATAATTGTAGGCTACCTCTGTAAGTCACCCTGCCTCAGTGAACCAGCAGCATGGCCTTGGGCTACACATTCTAAATGTTCTGGATAGACGTATTGGAGTGTAGCATAAGGTACCCAGTCCATCCAGTATGGATGACAGTACAGTCCACACGCAAAGGTGATTACTAGTGTGTTTAACTTCAGACTAATTAGACCAATTATGTACCAAAGACATCTTAATTCTGTTTTATCTTGTTTAGTTTTTTTGCCATGAGTAATATGCTGTAGTCTATGTAATGTATAACAACGGTATGGCTCATATATGTGTAGTCTAATATGGATATGGGTTCCCGTATGTATTCTCCTTTTTCTAAACCTCCCAGTTTTAACCCTTGCCTGTTTCTGGACTTTGATCGGACCATTCTATATTCTACCTGCCTGACCATTCTGCCTGCCTGACCATTCTGCTCTGACCATTCTACCTGCCTGATATGGGTTCCTGCCTGACCATTCTCTTTTCTACCTGCCTATTCTGCCTGCCTTTCTAAACCTCCCAGTTTTAACCCTTGCCTGTTTCTGGACTTTGTATTTGCCTGCCTGACCATTCTACCTGCCTGACCATTCTACCTGCCTGACCATTCTGCCTGCCTGACCATTCTGCCTAACTGACCATTCTACCTGCCTGACCATTCTGCCTGCCTGACCATTCTACCTCTGACCATTCTGCCTGACCATTCTACCTGCCTGACCATTCTACCTGCCTGACCATTCTGCCTGCCTGACCATTCTGCCATTCTACCTGCCTGACCATTCTACCTGACCATTCTGCCTGCCTGCCTGCCTGACCATTCTACCTGCCTGACCATTCTACCTGCCTGACCATTCTGCCTGACCATTCTACCTAACTGACCATTCTACCTGCCTGACCATTCTGCCTGCCTGACCATTCTACCTGCCTGACCATTCTGCCTGCCTGACCATTCTACCATTCTGCCTGCCTGACCATTCTACCTGCCTGACCATTCTGCCTGCCTGACCATTCTACCTGCCTGACCATTCTACCTGCCTGACCATTCTGCCTGCCTGACCATTCTGCCTGCCTGACCATTCTACCTGCCTGACCATTCTATCTGCCTGACCATTCTGCCTGACTGACAATTCTGCCTGCCTGACCATTCTACCTGCCTGACCATTCTACCTGCCTGACCATTCTACCTGCCTGACCATTCTAACTGCCTGACCATTCTACCTGCCTGACCATTCTAACTGCCTGACCAGTCTGCCTGCCTGACCATTCTACCTGCCTGACCAGTCTGCCTGCCTGACCATTCTACCTGCCTGACCATTCTACCTGCCTGACCATTCTGCCTGCCTGACCATTCTGCCTGCCTGACCATTCTACCTGCCTGACCATTCTACCTGCCTGACCATTCTGCCTGACTGACCATTCTGCCTGCCTGACCATTCTACCTGCCTGACCATTCTACCTGCCTGACCATTCTACCTGCCTGACCATTCTGCCTAACTGACCATTCTACCTGCCTGACCATTCTGCATGCCTGACCATTCTACCTGCCTGACCATTCTGCCTGCCTGACCATTCTGCCTGCCTGACCATTCTGCCTGCCTGACCATTCTACCTGCCTGACCATTCTGCCTGCCTGACCATTCTACCTGCCTGACCATTCTGCCTGCCTGACCATTTGACCATTCTGCCTGCCTGACCATTCTGCCTAACTGACCATTCTGCCTGCCTGACCATTCTACCTGCCTGACCATTCTACCTGCCTGACCATTCTACCTGCCTGACCATTCTATCTGCCTGACCATTCTGCCTGCCTGACCATTCTACCTGCCTGACCATTCTGCCTGCCTGACCATTCTGCCTGCCTGACCATTCTACCTGCCTGACCATTCTGCCTGCCTGACCATTCTGCCTGCCTGACCATTCTACCTGCCTGACCATTCTGCCTGCCTGACCATTCTACCTGCCTGACCATTCTACCTGCCGGACCATTCTACCTGCCTGACCATTCTGCATGCCTGACCATTCTATCTGCCTGACCATTCTACCTGCCTGACCATTCTACCTGCCTGACCATTCTGCCTGCCTGACCATTCTACCTACCTGACCATTCTACCTGCCTGACCATTCTACCTGCCTGACCATTCTGCCTGCCTGACCATTCTACCTGCCTGACCATTCTGTACCTCCTGGCCTCTGATCTGGTGTTGACCTTTTTGCCTGTTTCTGGACTCTGTACCCGCCTGCCTCTGATCTGGTGTTGACCTTTTTGCCTGTCCACGACCGTTCTCTTGCCTCCTCCTATTGGATGAATCAACATTGTAAGACTCCAACCATCTGCCTCCTGTGTCAGCATCTGGGTATTGCCTTGTGTCCTGATAATAAGGTACCCAGTCCACACTCAAAGGCCATGACAAAATATTTGTTTAATTTTTAAAAATAGGCCAATTATGTCCCAAATAACATTTTAAATCAGTTTTTCTGTTTTTGTTGTGCGATGAAATGCGTTGTACACAATCATTATGTTAATTCCCATCTTTTCGGGCCTGGGCTCATGCAATAGCTCTAACATGCATATGGTGGTTGTTTTGAATGAATCATCACCTTAGGAAGCGCTGTCCATTTCATTGTGTTAGTCTGTGAAACAACATCCACAACGGCCATGTTTTCCACTCAGTTTCAACCTGTTGTTGAACATCTTTCTCCAAATTCATCATCACAGTGAGGTGAGTTGAGTGAGGAACAATGTCAGAGTGGTTAGATAGAGCCCTGAGTAACAGACCATTAGGACCTGATGGAGGGACAATAGATCCCTGAGTACCAGGCCATTAGGACCTGATGGAGGGACAATAGATCCCTGAGTACCAGGCCATTAGGACCTGATGGAGGGACAATAGAGCCCTGAGTACCAGGCCATTAGGACCTGATGGAGGGACAATAGATCCCTGAGTACCAGGCCGTTGGGACCTGATGATGGAGGGACAATAGAGCCCTGAGTACCAGGCCATTAGGACCTGATGGAGGGAAAATAGAGCCCTGAGTACCAGGCCATTAGGACCTGATGGAGGGACAATAGATCCCCGAGAACCAGGCCATTAGGACCTGATGGAGGGAACAATAGATCCCTGAGTACCAGGCCATTAGGACCTGATGGAGGGACAATAGAGCCCTGAGTACCAGGCCATTAGGACCTGATGGAGGGACAATAGAGCCCTGAGTACCAGACCATTAGGACCTGATGGAGGGACAATAGAGCCCTGAGTACCAGACCATTAGGACCTGATGGAGGGACAATAGAGCCCTGAGTACCAGGCCATTAGGACCTGATGGAGGGAAAATAGATCCCTGAGTACCAGGCCATTAGGACCTGATGGAAGGACAATAGAGCCCCTGAGTACCAGGCCATTAGGACCTGATGGAGGGACAATAGAGCCCCTGAGTACCAGACCATTAGGACCTGGTGGAGGGACAATAGAGCCCTGAGTACCAGGCCATTAGGACCTGATGGAGGAAAAATAGATCCCTGAGTAACAGACCATTAGGACCTGATGGAGGAAAAATAGATCCCTGAGTAACAGACCATTAGGACCTGATGGAGGGACAATAGATCCCCGAGAACCAGGCCATTAGGACCTGATGGAGGGACAATAGAGCCCTGAGTACCAGGCCATTAGGCCTATTGTAGTGTGTATTATAGTGTGTATTAGTGTGTATTATAGTGTGTATTGTAGTGTGTATTGTAGTGTGTATTGTAGTGTGTATTACAGTGTGTATTACAGTGTGTATTGTAGTGTGTATTACAGTGTGTATTACAGTGTGTATTATAGTGTGTATTACAGTGTGTATTACAGTGTGTATTACAGTGTGTATTACAGTGTGTATTACAGTGTGTATTATAGTGTGTATTGTAGTGTGTATTTTAGTGTGTATTGTAGTGTGTATTGTAGTGTGTATTGTAGTGTGTATTATAGTGTGTATTGTAGTGTGTATTAGTGTGTATTATAGTGTGTATTGTAGTGTGTATTGTAGTGTGTATTATAGTGTGTATTAGTGTGTGTATTATAGTGTGTATTGTAGTGTGTAGTATAGTGTGTATTGTAGTGTGTATTGTAGTGTGTATTACAGTGTGTATTACAGTGTGTATTACAGTGTGTATTGTAGTGTGTATTGTAGTGTGTATTATAGTGTGTATTACAGTGTGTATTACAGTGTGTATTACAGTGTGTATTGTAGTGTGTATTATAGTGTGTATTGTAGTGTGTATTGTAGTGTGTATTATAGTGTGTATTAGTGTGTGTATTATAGTGTGTATTGTAGTGTGTATTGTAGTGTGTATTATAGTGTGTATTATAGTGTGTATTATAGTGTGTATTATAGTGTGTATTAGTGTGTATTAGTGTGTATTATAGTGTGTATTATAGTGTGTATTGTAGTGTGTATTGTAGTGTGTATTATAGTGTGTATTATAGTGTGTATTATAGTGTGTATTGTAGTGTGTATTAGTGTGTATTAGTGTGTATTATAGTGTGTATTATAGTGTGTATTGTAGTGTGTATTGTAGTGTGTATTGTAGTGTGTATTATAGTGTGTATTATAGTGTGTATTATAGTGTGTATTGTAGTGTGTATTGTAGTGTGTATTATAGTGTGTATTATAGTGTGTATTATAGTGTGTATTAGTGTGTATTGTAGTGTGTATTGTAGTGTGTATTATAGTGTGTATTGTAGTGTGTATTATAGTGTGTATTACAGTGTGTATTACAGTGTGTATTACAGTGTGTATTGTAGTGTGTATTATAGTGTGTATTAGTGTGTATTATAGTGTGTATTAGTGTGTATTGTAGTGTGTATTATAGTGTGTATTATAGTGTGTATTATAGTGTGTATTGTAGTGTGTATTATAGTGTGTATTATAGTGTGTATTAGTGTGTATTGTAGTGTGTATTATAGTGTGTATTAGTGTGTGTATTGTAGTGTGTATTATAGTGTGTATTAGTGTGTATTATAGTGTGTATTATAGTGTGTATTATAGTGTGTATTATAGTGTGTAGTGTGTATTATAGTGTGTATTATAGTGTGTATTATAGTGTGTATTATAGTGTGTATTGTAGTGTGTATTATAGTGTGTATTATAGTGTGTATTATAGTGTGTATTATGTGTGTATTATAGTGTGTATTATGTGTGTATTATAGTGTGTATTGTAGTGTGTATTATAGTGTGTATTAGTGTGTATTATAGTGTGTATTATAGTGTGTATTATAGTGTGTATTGTAGTGTGTATTATAGTGTGTATTATAGTGTGTATTGTAGTGTGTATTATAGTGTGTATTGTAGTGTGTATTATAGTGTGTATTATGTGTGTATTATAGTGTGTATTATAGTGTGTATTGTAGTGTGTATTATAGTGTGTATTAGTGTGTATTATAGTGTGTATTATAGTGTGTATTATAGTGTATTACAGTGTGTATTAGTGTGTATTGTAGTGTGTATTAGTGTGTATTAGTGTGTATTATAGTGTGTATTAGTAGTGTGTATTATAGTGTGTATTATAGTGTGTATTGTAGTGTGTATTATAGTGTGTATTGTAGTGTGTATTGTAGTGTGTATTATAGTGTGTATTATAGTGTGTATTACAGTGTGTATTAGTGTGTATTAGTGTGTGTATTATAGTGTGTATTATAGTGTGTATTACAGTGTGTATTAGTGTGTATTAGTGTGTGTATTATAGTGTGTATTATAGTGTGTATTACAGTGTGTATTAGTGTGTATTATAGTGTGTATTACAGTGTGTATTAGTGTGTATTATAGTGTGTATTAGTGTGTGTATTAGTGTGTATTATAGTGTGTATTATAGTGTGTATTGTAGTGTGTATTATAGTGTGTATTAGTGTGTATTATAGTGTGTATTACAGTGTGTATTATAGTGTGTATTAGTGTGTATTATAGTGTGTATTATGTGTGTATTATAGTGTGTATTATAGTGTGTATTATAGTGTGTATTGGTGTGTATTATAGTGTGTATTACAGTGTGTATTACAGTGTGTATTGTAGTGTGTATTGTAGTGTGTATTATAGTGTGTATTGTAGTGTGTATTGTAGTGTGTATTATAGTGTGTATTATAGTGTGTATTAGTGTGTATTATAGTGTGTATTAGTGTGTATTATAGTGTGTATTATAGTGTGTATTGTAGTGTGTATTACAGTGTGTATTAGTGTGTATTATAGTGTGTATTATAGTGTGTATTATAGTGTGTATTATAGTGTATTATAGTGTGTATTATAGTGTGTATTACAGTGTGTATTATTATGTGTGTATTAGTGTGTGTATTATAGTGTAAATATTAGTGTGTATTATAGTGTGTATTAGTGTGTATTATAGTGTGTATTAGTGTGTATTATAGTGTGTATTGTAGTGTGTATTAGTGTGTGTATTATAGTGTGTATTGTAGTGTGTATTATAGTGTGTATTAGTGTGTATTATAGTGTGTATTAGTGTGTATTATAGTGTGTATTGTAGTGTGTATTAGTGTGTGTATTATAGTGTGTATTGTAGTGTGTATTATAGTGTGTATTAGTGTGTATTATAGTGTCTTTATAGTGTGAATTAGTGGGTGTATTATAATGTCAATTAGTGGGTGTATTATGGTGTTTGTGTTATGGTGTGTGTGTGTGTGTTAATGTGTGTGTACTATGGTGTGTATTATTGTGTAAATATTATTGTGTATTTTAGTGTGTAATATGGTGTGTATTATAGTGTGTATTGTAGTGTGTATTGTAGTGTGTATTGTAGTGTGTATTATAGTGTGTATTGTAGTGTGTATTATAGTGTGTATTATAGTGTGTATTATAGTGTGTAATATAGTGTGTATTATAGTGTGTATTAGTGTGTAATATGGTGTGTGTTTATTATGGCATGTGTGTGTGTTTGTTATGGTGTGTGTGTGTGTGTTATGGTGTGTGTGTGTGTGTTATGGTGTGTGTGTGTGTGTTATGGTGTGTGTGTGTGTGTTATGGTGTGTGTATGTGTGTTATGGTGTGTGTGTGTGTGTTATGGTGTGTGTATGTGTGTTATGGTGTGTGTGTGTGTGTTATGGTGTGTGTGTGTGTGTTATGGTGTGTGTGTGTGTGTTATGGTGTGTGTGTGTGTGTTATGGTGTGTGTGTGTTCTCTCATCACCTCAGACTATCAATCTGTTATGATTAGGATATCAGGAGGAGCTCTGCCAAATTCCTCCATTTACTGCTTTGGCTAAGTCCCAAATGGCACAATATTCCCTATAGGCCATGGTAAAAAGTAGTGTGCTATGGCACCCAGCCATTTGGGAAGCAACCTCTGTGTAGAGAACAGAGAGAGCAGGGAGAGCGGAGAGAGCGGGGAGAGGGGAGAGAGCGGGGAGAGCGGGGAGAGGGGAGAGAGGGGAGAGAGCGGGGAGAGGGGAGAGAGGGGGAGAGGGGAGAGAGGGGGGAGAGCGGGAGAGCGGGGAGAGGGGAGAGAGCGGGGAGAGCGGGGAGAGGGGAGAGAGGGGAGAGAGCGGGGAGAGAGCGGAGAGAGCGGGGAGAGGGGAGAGAGGGGGAGAGGGGAGAGAGGGGGAGAGCGGGAGAGCGGGGAGAGTGCGAAGAGAGCGGAGAGAGCGGGGAGAGGGGAGAGAGGGGGAGAGGGGAGAGAGGGAGAGAGTGGAGAGAGGGGGAGAGGGGGAGAGAGGGGGAGAGGGGAGAGAGCGGGGAGAGTGGAGAGAGGGGGAGAGCGGAGAGAGCGGGGAGAGGGGAGAGAGCGGGGAGAGGGGGAGAGGGGAGAGAGCGGGGAGAGGGGGAGAGGGGAGAGAGCGGGGGAGAGAGCAGGGAGAGCGAAGAGAGCGGAGAGAGAGGGGAGACGGGAGAGACGGGGAGAGGGAGAGGGGGGGAGAGGGGAGAGAGCGGGAGAGAGCAGGGGAGAAGAGAGGGAGAGAGCGAAGAGAGAGGGGGAGAGGGGAGAGAGCGGGGAGAGGGGAGAGGGGAGAGAGGGGAGAGAGGGAGAGAGCGGAGAGAGCGGGGAGAGGGGAGAGAGAGAGGGGGAGAGCGGGAGAGAGAGGGAGAGAGCGGAGAGAGCGGGGAGAGGGGAGAGAGGGGAGAGAGGGAGAGAGAGCGGGGAGAGTGGAGAGAGGGGGAGAGAGCAGTGAGAGAGGGGAGAGAGGGGAGAGGGGGAGCGGGGAGAGAGCGGGGAGAGGGGAGAGAGTGGAGAGAGGGGGAGAGGGGGAGAGAGGGGGAGAGGGAGAGAGCGGAGAGAGGGAGAGAGGGGGAGAGCGGGAGAGAGCGGGGAGAGGGGAGAGAGCGGGGAGAGGGGGAGAGGGGAGAGAGCGGGGAGAGGGGGAGAGGGGAGAGAGGGGGAGAGAGCAGGGAGAGGAGCGAAGAGAGCGGAGAGAGAGGGGAGACGGGAGAGACGGGGAGAGGGGAGAGGGGGGAGAGGGGAGAGAGCGGGGAGAGAGCAGGGAGCGAAGAGAGCGGAGAGAGCGGGGAGAGGGGAGAGAGGGGGAGAGGGGAGAGAGCAGGGAGAGCGAAGAGAGCGGAGAGAGAGGGGAGACGGGAGAGACGGGGGAGAGGGGAGAGAGGGGGAGAGGGGAGAGAGCGGGGAGAGAGCAGGGAGAGCGAAGAGAGCGGGGAGGGGGAGAGAGGGGAGAGGGGGGGAGGGGGGGAAAGAGGGGGAGAGGGGAGAGAGGGGAGAGAGGGGGAGAGGGGAGAGAGGGGGAGAGGGGAGAGAGCAGGGAGAGGAAGAGAGCGGAGAGAGCGGGAGAGGGGAAAGAGGGGGAGAGGGGAGAGAGCGGGGAAAGAGGGGAGAGAGGGGAGAGAGGGGGAGAGGGAGAGAGGGGGAGAGGGGAGAGAGGGGAGAGAGCGGGAGAGAGGGGGAGAGGGAGAGAGCGGGGAGAGAGGGGGAGAGGGAGAGAGCGGGGAGAGAGCGGGGAGAGTGGAGAGAGGGGGGAGAGGGGAGAGAGCGGGGAGAGGGGGGAGAGGGGAGAGAGCGGGAGAGAGCGGGAGAGTGGAGAGAGCGGGGAGAGGGGAGAGAGAGCGGGGAGAGGGGGAGAGGGGAGAGAGCGGGGAGAGAGGGGGAGAGGGGAGAGAGCGGGGAGAGTGGAGAGAGGGGGAGAGCGGAGAGAGCGGGGAGAGGGGAGAGAGGGGGAGAGGGAGAGGGGAGAGAGGGGGAGAGGGGGAGAGGGGAGAGAGCGGGGAGAGAGCAGGGAGAGCGAAGAGAGCGGAGAGAGAGGGGAGACGGGAGAGACGGGGAGAGGGGAGAGAGGGGGGAGAGGGGAGAGAGCGGGGAGAGAGCAGGGAGAGCGAAGAGAGCGGAGAGAGCGGGGAGAGGGGAGAGAGGGGGAGAGGGGAGAGAGCGGGAGAGCGGGAGAGGGGGAGAGAGGGGAGAGAGCGGGAGAGAGCGGAGAGAGCGGGGAGAGGGAGAGAGGGGGAGAGGTGGGAGAGCGGAGAGCGGGGAGAGTGCGAAGAGAGCGGAGAGAGCGGGGAGAGGGGAGAGAGGGGGAGAGGGGAGAGAGGGGAGAGAGCGGAGAGAGGGGAGAGAGGGGGAGAGAGCAGTGAGAGAGGGGGAGAGGGGAGAGAGCGGAGAGAGCGGGGAGAGAGCGGAGAGAGGGAGAGAGGGGGAGAGGGGGAGAGAGGGGGAGAGGGGAGAGAGCGGGGAGAGGGAGAGAGGGGGAGAGTTGGAGAGAGCGGGGAGAGGGGAGAGCGGGAGAGGGGGAGAGGGGAGAGAGCGGGGAGAGGGGGAGAGGGAGAGAGCGGGAGAGAGCAGGGAGAGCGAAGAGAGCAGAGAGAGAAGGGAGACGGGAGAGACGGGGGGAGAGGGGAGAGAGGGGGAGAGGGGAGAGAGCGGGGAGAGAGCAGGGAGAGCGAAGAGAGCGGAGAGAGCGGGGAGAGGGGAGAGAGGGGGAGAGGGGAGAGAGCGGGGAAAGAGGGGGAGAGGGGAGAGAGGGGAGAGAGGGGGGAGAGGGGAGAGAGGGGGAGAGGGGAGAGAGCAGGGAGAGTGAAGAGAGCGGAGAGAGCGGGAGAGGGGAAAGAGGGGGAGAGGGGAGAGAGCGGGGAAAGAGGGGAGAGAGAGGGGAGAGGGGGAGAGGGGAGAGAGGGGGAGAGGGGAGAGAGGGGAGAGAGCGGGGAGAGAGGGGGAGAGGGGAGAGAGCGGGAGAGAGGGGGAGAGGGAGAGAGCGGGGAGAGAGCAGGGAGAGCAAAGAGAGCGAAGAGAGCGGAGAGAGCGGGAGAGCGGGGAGAGGGGAGAGAGCGGGGAGAGAGCGGAGAGAGCGGGGAGAGGGGAGAGAGCGGGGAGAGGGAAGAGAGCGGAGAGAACGGGAGAGGGGAGAGAGCGGAGAGACCGGGAGAGGGAGAGACCGGGAGAGGGGAGAGAGCGGAGAGACCGGGGAGAGGGGAGAGAGCGGGGAGAGAGCGGAGAGACCGGGAGAGGGAGAGACCAGGGAGAGGGGGAGAGAGCGGAGAGACCGGGAGAGGGGAGAGAGCGGAGAGACCGGGAGAGGGGAGAGACCGGGGAGAGGGGAGAGACCAGGGAGAGGGGAGAGAGCGGAGAGACCGGGAGAGGGGAGAGAGCGGGGAGAGAGCGGAGAGAACGGGAGAGGGAGAGAGCGGAGAGACCAGGGAGAGGGGAGAGAGCGGAGAGAACGGGGAGAGGGGAGAGAGCGGAGAGACCAGGGAGAGGGAGAGAGCGGGAGAGAACGGGGAGAGGGGAGAGAGCGGAGAGACCGGGAGAGGGGAGAGAGCGGAGAGACCAGGGAGAGGGGAGAGAGCGGAGAGACCAGGGAGAGGGGAGAGAGCGGAGAGAACGGGAGAGGGGAGAGAGCGGGGAGAGAGCGGAGAGAGCGGGAGAGGGGAGAGAGCGGGGAGAGGGAAGAGAGCGGAGAGAACGGGAGAGGGGAGAGAGCGGAGAGACCGGGAGAGGGGAGAGACCGGGAGAGGGGAGAGAGAGGGAGAGACCGGGAGAGGGGAGAGAGCGGGGAGAGAGCGGAGAGACCGGGGAGAGGGGAGAGACCAGGGAGAGGGGAGAGAGCGGAGAGACCGGGAGAGGGGAGAGAGGAGCGGAGAGACCGGGAGAGGGGAGAGACCGGGGAGAGGGGAGAGACCAGGGAGAGGGGAGAGAGCGGAGAGACCGGGAGAGGGGAGAGAGCGGGGAGAGAGCGGAGAGAACGGGAGAGGGGAGAGAGCGGAGAGACCAGGGAGAGGGGAGAGAGCGGAGAGAACGGGGAGAGGGGAGAGAGCGGAGAGACCAGGGAGAGGGGAGAGAGCGTGAGAGACCAGGGAGAGGGGAGAGAGCGGAGAGAACGGGGAGAGGGGAGAGAGCGGAGAGACCGGGGAGAGGGGAGAGAGCAGAGAGACCAGGGAGAGGGGAGAGAGCGGAGAGACCAGGGAGAGGGGAGAGAGCGGAGAGAACGGGGAGAGGGGAGAGAGCGGGGAGAGAGCGGAGAGATCCATATCCTTCAGATCATCTCTCCTATCTACAGTTTGGTTTAATCTCATCTTTCTACGTTTATGGACTGCAACATTTGAGACAGCATTCTAAATGTGATTGGCTGACCTGTGATCAAAATATACAACATAAACAATAACAAACCAGATAGTAAACATCTGTCTGATACTTCCCCCTGAGAAGATCGAAAAGGACACAGACGCTGCCTGTTATAGAACCACATGCTGCCTGTTATAGAACCACATGCTGCCTGTTATAGAACCACATGCTGCCTGTTAGAGAACCACATGCTGCCTGTTAGAGAACCACATGCTGCCTGTTAGAGAACCACACGCTGCCTGTTAGAGAACCACATGCTGCCTGTTATAGAACCACATGCTGCCTGTTATAGAACCACATGCTGCCTGTTAGAGAACCACATGCTGCCTGTTATAGAACCACATGCTGCCTGTTATAGAACCACATGCTGCCTGTTATAGAACCACACACTGCCTGTTAGAGAACCACATGCTGCCTGTTAGAGAACCACATGCTGCCTGTTAGAGAACCACATGCTGCCTGTTAGAGAACCACACGCTGCCTGTTATAGAACCACATGCTGCCTGTTAGAGAACCACATGCTGCCTGTTAGAGAACCACATGCTGCCTGTTATAGAACCACATGCTGCCTGTTATAGAACCACATGCTGCCTGTTAGAGAACCACATGCTGCCTGTTATAGAACCACATGCTGCCTGTTAGAGAACCACATGCTGCCTGTTATAGAACCACATGCTGCCTGTTATAGAACCACATGCTGCCTGTTAGAGAACCACATGCTGCCTGTTATAGAACCACATGCTGCCTGTTATAGAACCACACGCTGCCTGTTATAGAACCACACGCTGCCTGTTAGAGAACCACATGCTGCCTGTTAGAGAACCACATGCTGCCTGTTATAGAACCACATGCTGTCTGTTATAGAACCACACGCTGCCTGTTAGAGAACCACACGCTGCCTGTTATAGAACCACACGCTGCCTGTTAGAGAACCACAGGCTGCCTGTTAGAGAACCACATGCTGCCTGTTAGAGAACCACACGCTGCCTGTTATAGAACCACATGCTGCCTGTTAGAGAACCACATGCTGCCTGTTATAGAACCATACGCTGCCTGTTATAGAACCACATGCTGCCTGTTAGAGAACCACATGCTGCCTGTTAGAGAACCACATGCTGCCTGTTATAGAACCACATGCTGCCTGTTAGAGAACCACATGCTGCCTGTTATAGAACCACATGCTGCCTGTTAGAGAACCACATGCTGCCTGTTATAGAACCACATGCTGCCTGTTAGAGAACCACACGCTGCCTGTTATAGAACCACATGCTGCCTGTTATAGAACCACATGCTGCCTGTTATAGAACCACACGCTGCCTGTTATAGAACCACACGCTGCCTGTTATAGAACCACATGCTGCCTGTTATAGAACCACACGCTGCCTGTTAGTGAACCACACGCTGCCTGTTATAGAACCACATGCTGCCTGTTATAGAACCACACGCTGCCTGTTAGAGAACCACACGCTGCCTGTTAGAGAACCACATGCTGCCTGCCTGTTAGAGAACCACACGCTGCCTGTTAGAGAACCACATGCTGCCTGTTATAGAAACACATGCTGCCTGCTAGAGAACCACACGCTGCCTGTTATAGAACCACACGCTGCCTGTTATAGAACCACATGCTGCCTGTTATAGAAACACATGCTGCCTGTTAGAGAACCACACGCTGCCTGTTATAGAACCACATGCTGCCTGTTATAGAAAAACACGCTGCCTGTTATAGAACCACATGCTGCCTGTTATAGAAACACATGCTGCCTGTTAGAGAACCACATGCTGCCTGTTATAGAACCACACGCTGCCTGCCTGTTAGAGAACCACATGCTGCCTGTTATAGAACCACACGCTGCCTGCCTGTTAGAGAACCACATGCTGCCTGTTATAGAACCACACGCTGCCTGTTATAGAACCACACGCTGCCTGTTATAGAACCACACGCTGCCTGTTAGAGAACCACATGCTGCCTGTTAGAGAACCACATGCTGCCTGTTAGAGAACCACATGCTGCCTGTTATAGAACCACATGCTGCCTGTTAGAGAACCACATGCTGACTGTTATAGAACCACACGCTGCCTGTTAGAGAACCACATCCTGCCTGCCTGTTATAGAACCACATGCTGCCTGTTATAGAACCACATGCTGTCTGTTATAGAAACACATGCTGCCTGTTAGAGAACCACATGCTGCCTGCCTGTTATAGAACCACATGCTGACTGTTATAGAACCACACGCTGCCTGTTAGAGAACCACATGCTGCCTGCCTGTTATAGAACCACATGCTGCCTGTTAGAGAACCACATGCTGCCTGTTATAGAACCACACGCTGCCTGTTAGAGAACCACATGCTGCCTGTTAGAGAACCACATGCTGCCTGTTAGAGAACCACATGCTGCCTGTTATAGAACCACATGCTGCCTGTTAGAGAACCACATGCTGACTGTTATAGAACCACACGCTGCCTGTTAGAGAACCACATGCTGCCTGTTAGAGAACCACATGCTGCCTGTTAGAGAACCACATGCTGCCTGTTAGAGAACCACACGCTGCCTGTTAGAGAACCACACGCTGCCTGTTAGAGAACCACATGCTGCCTGCCTGTTATAGAACCACACGCTGCCTGTTATAGAACCACATGCTGTCTGTTATAGAACCACACGCTGCCTGTTAGTGAACCACACACTGCCTGTTATAGAACCACACGCTGCCTGTTATAGAACCACACGCTGCCTGTTAGAGAACCACACGCTGCCTGTTATAGAACCACACGCTGACTGTTATAGAACCACATGCTGCCTGTTAGAGAACCACACACTGCCTGTTATAGAACCACACGCTGCCTGTTATAGAACCACACGCTGCCTGTTAGTGAACCACACACTGCCTGTTATAGAACCACACGCTGCCTGTTATAGAACCACACGCTGCCTGTTATAGAACCACACGCTGCCTGTTAGAGAACCACATGCTGACTGTTATAGAACCACATGCTGCCTGTTAGAGAACCACACGCTGCCTGTTATAGAACCACACGCTGCCTGTTATAGAACCACACGCTATAGAACCACACTGCCTGCTGCCACATGCCACATGCTGCCTGTTAGAGAACCACATGCTGCCTGCCTGTTAGAGAACCACATGCTGCCTGTTAGAGAACCACATGCTGCCTGTTATAGAACCACATGCTGCCTGTTAGAGAACCACATGCTGCCTGTTATAGAACCACATGCTGCCTGTTAGAGAACCACATGCTGCCTGTTAGAGAACCACATGCTGCCTGTTAGAGAACCACCACTGCCTGTTATAGAACCACACGCTGCCTGTTAGAGAACCACACGCTGCCACACGCTGCCTGTTAGAGAACCACACGCTGCCTGTTAGAGAACCACACGCTGCCTGCCTGTTAGAGAACCACATGCTGCCTGTTATAGAACCACACGCTGCCTGCCTGTTAGAGAACCACATGCTGCCTGTTATAGAACAACACGCTGCCTGTTATAGAACCACATGCTGCCTGTTATAGAACCACACGCTGCCTGTTAGAGAACCACATGCTGCCTGTTAGAGAACCACATGCTGCCTGTTAGAGAACCACATGCTGCCTGTTATAGAACCACATGCTGCCTGTTAGAGAACCACATGCTGACTGTTATAGAACCACACGCTGCCTGTTAGAGAACCACATCCTGCCTGCCTGTTATAGAACCACATGCTGCCTGTTATAGAACCACATGCTGTCTGTTATAGAAACACATGCTGCCTGTTAGAGAACCACATGCTGCCTGCCTGTTATAGAACCACATGCTGACTGTTATAGAACCACACGCTGCCTGTTAGAGAACCACATGCTGCCTGCCTGTTATAGAACCACATGCTGCCTGTTAGAGAACCACATGCTGCCTGTTATAGAACCACACACTGCCTGTTAGAGAACCACATGCTGCCTGTTAGAGAACCACATGCTCCCTGTTAGAGAACCACATGCTGCCTGTTATAGAACCACATGCTGCCTGTTAGAGAACCACATGCTGACTGTTATAGAACCACACGCTGCCTGTTAGAGAACCACATGCTGCCTGTTAGAGAACCACATGCTGCCTGTTAGAGAACTGTTAGAGAACCACATGCTGCCTGTTAGAGAACCACATGCTGCCTGTTAGAGAACCACACGCTGCCTGTTAGAGAACCACACGCTGCCTGTTAGAGAACCACATGCTGCCTGCCTGTTATAGAACCACACACTGCCTGTTATAGAACCACATGCTGCTGCCTGTTAGAACCACACGCTGCCTGTTAGAGAACCACACACTGCCTGTTATAGAACCACACGATAGAACCACACGCTGCCTGTTAGAGAACCACACGCTGCCTGTTATAGAACCACACGCTGACTGTTATAGAACCACATGCTGCCTGTTAGAGAACCACACACTGCCTGTTATAGAACCACACGCTGCCTGTTATAGAACCACACGCTGCCTGTTATAGAACCACACGCTGCCTGTTAGAGAACCACATGCTGACTGTTATAGAACCACACGCTGCCTGTTAGAGAACCACACACTGCCTGTTATAGAACCACACGCTGCCTGTTATAGAACCACACGCTGCCTGTTATAGAACCACATGCTGCCTGTTAGAGAACCACATGCTGCCTGCCTGTTAGAGAACCACATGCTGCCTGTTAGAGAACCACATGCTGCCTGTTATAGAACCACATGCTGCCTGTTAGAGAACCACATGCTGCCTGTTAGAGAACCACACGCTGCCTGCCTGTTAGAGAACCACATGCTGCCTGTTATAGAACCACATGCTGCCTGTTAGAGAACCACATGCTGCCTGTTAGAGAACCACCACACGCTGCCTGTTAGAGAACCACACGCTGCCTGCCTGTTAGAGAACCACATGCTGCCTGTTATAGAACCACACGCTGCCTGCCTGTTAGAGAACCACACGCTGCCTGTTAGAGAACCACATGCTGCCTGTTACATGCTGTCTGTTATAGAACCACACGCTGCCTGTTAGAGAACCACATGCTGCCTGTTAGAGAACCACATGCCTGTTAGAGAACTGCCTGTTAGAGAACCACATGCTGCACACGCTGCCTGTTAGAGAACCACATGCTGCCTGTTAGAGAACCACACGCTGCCTGTTATAGAACCACATGCTGCCTGTTATAGAACCACACGCTGCCTGTTAGAGAACCACATGCTGCCTGTTATAGAACCACACGCTGCCTGTTAGAGAACCACACGCTGCCTGTTAGAGAACCACATGCTGCCTGCCTGTTAGAGAACCACATGCTGCCTGTTAGAGAACCACATGCTGCCTGTTATAGAACCACATGCTGCCTGTTAGAGAACCACACGCTGCCTGTTAGAGAACCACATGCTGCCTGTTAGAGAACCACATGCTGCCTGTTATAGAACCTGCTGCCTGTTAGAGAACCACATGCTGCCTGTTAGAGAACCACATGCTGCCTGTTAGAGAACCACACGCTGCCTGTTATAGAACCACATGCTGCCTGTTAGAGAACCACCTGCCTGTTACAACCACATGCTGCCTGCTATAGAGAACCACATGCTGCCTGTTAGAGAACCACATGCTGCCTGTTAGAGAACCACAGGCTGCCTGTTAGAGAACCACATGCTGCCTGTTAGAGAACCACATGCCACATGCTGCCTGCCTGTTAGAGAACCACATGCTGCCTGTTATAGAACCACATGCTGCCTGTTAGAGAACCACATGCTGCCTGTTATAGAGAACCACATGCCTGCCTGTTAGAGAACCACATGCTGCCTGTTAGAGAACCACATGCTGCCTGTTAGAGAACCACATGCTGCTGTTATAGAACCACACGCTGCCTTTATAGAACCACATGCTGCCTGTTAGAGAACCACATGCTGCCTGCCACATGCTGCCTGTTAGAGAACCACATGCTGCCTGTTAGAGAACCACATGCCACATGCCTGTTATAGAACCACATGCTGCCTGTTATAGAACCACATGCTGCCTGTTAGCTGCCTGTTAGAAACCACATGCTGCCTGCCTGTTAGAGAACCACATGCTGCCTGTTAGAGAACCACATGCTGACTGCTGCCTGTTAGAGAACCACATGCTGCCTGTTAGAGAACCACATGCTGCCTGCCACATGTTATAGAACCACATGCTGCCTGTTAGAGAACCACATGCTGCCTGTTATAGAACCACACACTGCCTGTTAGAGAACCACATGCTGCCTGTTAGAGAACCACATGCTCCCTGTTAGAGAACCACATGCTGCCTGTTATAGAACCACATGCTGCCTGTTAGAGAACCACATGCTGACTGTTATAGAACCACATGCTGCCTGTTAGAGAACCACATGCTGCCTGTTATAGAACCACATGCTGCCTGTTAGAGAACCACATGCTGCCTGTTAGAGAACCACATGCTGCCTGTTAGAGAACCACACGCTGCCTGTTAGAGAACCACATGCTGCCTGCCTGTTATAGAACCACACTGCCTGTTAGAGAACCACATGCCTGTTATAGAACCACATGCTGTCCACATGTTATTAGAGACCACACGCTGCCTGTTAGTGAACCACACACTGCCTGTTATAGAACCACATGCTGCCTGTTATAGAACCACACGCTGCCTGTTAGAGAACCACACGCTGCCTGTTATAGAACCACACGCTGCCTGTTATAGAACCACATGCTGCCTGTTAGAGAACCACATGCTGCCTGTTATAGAACCACATGCTGCCTGTTAGAGAACCATGCTGCCTGTTATAGAACCACACGCTGCCTGTTATAGAACCACATGCTGCCTGTTAGAGAACCACATGCTGCCTGTTATAGAACCACACGCTGCCTGTTAGAGAACCACACACTGCCTGTTATAGAACCACACGCTGCCTGTTATAGAACCACACGCTGCCTGTTATAGAACCACATGCTGCCTGTTAGAGAACCACATGCTGCCTGCCTGTTAGAGAACCACATGCTGCCTGTTAGAGAACCACATGCTGCCTGTTATAGAACCACATGCTGCCTGTTAGAGAACCACATGCTGCCTGTTAGAGAACCACACGCTGCCTGCCTGTTAGAGAACCACATGCTGCCTGTTAGAGAACCACATGCCTGCCTGTTAGAGAACCACATGCTGCCTGTTAGAGAACCACATGCTGCCTGTTAGAGAACCACCACACATGCTGCCTGTTAGAGAACCACATGCTGCCTGTTATAGAACCACATGCTGCCTGTTAGAGAACCACATGCTGCCTGTTATAGAGAACCACACGCTGCCTACACGCTGCCTGTTAGAGAACCACATGCTGCCTGTTATAGAACCACATGCTGCCTGTTAGAGAACCACATGCTGCCTGTTAGAGAATCCACGCTGCCTGTTAGAGAACCACATGCTGCCTGTTAGAGAACCACACGCTGCCTGTTATAGAACCACATGCTGTCTGTTATAGAACCACACGCTGCCTGTTAGAGAACCACACACTGCCTGTTATAGAACCACACGCTGCCTGTTATAGAACCACACGCTGCCTGTTAGAGAACCACATGCTGCCTGCCTGTTAGAGAACCACATGCTGCCTGTTAGAGAACCACCTGCCTGTTAGAGAACCACATGCTGCCTGTTATAGAACCACATGCTGCCTGTTAGAGAACCACACGCTGCCTGCCTGTTATAGAACCACATGCTGCCTGTTAGAGAACCACACGCTGCCTGCCTGTTAGAGAACCACATGCTGCCTGTTAGAGAACCACACACTGCCTGTTATAGAACCACACTGCTGCCTGTTATAGAACCACATGCTGCCTGTTAGAGAACCACATGCTGCCTGTTATAGAACCACATGCTGCCTGTTAGAGAACCACATGCCTGTTAGAGAACCACATGCTGCCTGTTAGAGAACCACATGCTGCCTGTTAGAGAACCACATGCTGCCTGTTATAGAACCACATGCTGCCTGTTAGAGAACCACATGCTGCCTGTTATAGAACCACATGCTGCCTGTTAGAGAACCACACGCTGCCTGTTAGAGAACCACAGGCTGCCTGTTAGAGAACCACATGCTGCCTGTTAGAGAACCACACGCTGCCTGCCAGTTAGAGAACCACATGCTGCCAGTTAGAGAACCACATGCTGCCTGTTATAGAACCACATGCTGCCTGTTAGAGAACCACATGCTGCCTGCCTGTTAGTGCTGCCTGTTAGAGAACCACATGCTGCCTGTTATAGAACCACATGCTGCCTGTTAGAGAACCACATGCTGCCTGTTAGAGAACCACACGCTGCCTGTTAGAGAACCACATGCTGCCTGTTATAGAACCACACGCTGCCTGCCTGTTAGAGAACCACATGCTGCCTGTTAGAGAACCACATGCTGCCTGTTAGAGAACCACATGCCTGCCAGTTAGAGAACCACATGCTGCCTGTTATAGAACCACATGCTGCCTGTTAGAGAACCACATGCTGCCTGTTATAGAACCACATGCTGCCTGTTAGAGAACCACATGCTGCCTGTTAGAGAACCACAGGCTGCCTGTTAGAGAACCACATGCTTTAGAGAACCACATGCTGCCTGTTAGAGAACCACATGCTGCCTGTTATAGAACCACACGCTGCCTGTTATAGAACCACATGCTGCCTGTTAGAGAACCACATGCTGCCTGTTATAGAACCACATGCTGCCTGTTATAGAACCACATGCTGCCTGTTAGAGAACCACACGCTGCCTGTTAGAGAACCACATGCTGCCTGTTATAGAACCACATGCTGCCTGTTAGAGAACCACATGCTGCCTGTTATAGAACCACATGCTGCCTGTTAGAGAACCACACGCTGCCTGTTAGAGAACCACAGGCTGCCTGTTAGAGAACCACATGCTGCCTGTTAGAGAACCACAGGCTGCCTGTTAGAGAACCACATGCTGCCTGTTAGAGAACCACACGCTGCCTGCCAGTTAGAGAACCACATGCTGCCTGTTATAGAACCACACGCTGCCTGTTATAGAACCACATGCTGCCTGTTAGAGAACCACATGCTGCCTGTTATAGAACCACATGCTGCCTGTTATAGAACCACATGCTGCCTGTTAGAGAACCACACGCTGCCTGTTAGAGAACCACATGCTGCCTGTTATAGAACCACACGCTGCCTGCCTGTTAGAGAACCACATGCTGCCTGTTAGAGAACCACATGCTGCCTGTTAGAGAACCACATGCTGCCTGTTAGAGAACCACATGCTGCCTGTTATAGAACCACATGCTGCCTGTTAGAGAACCACATGCTGACTGTTATAGAACCACACGCTGCCTGTTAGAGAACCACATCCTGCCTTTAGAACCTGCCTGTTATAGAACCACATGCTGCCTGTTATAGAACCACATGCTGCCTGTTATAGAACCACATGCTGCCTGTTAGAGAACCACATGCTGCCTGCCTGTTATAGAACCACATGCTGCCTGTTATAGAACCACATGCTGCCTGTTATAGAACCACATGCTGCCTGTTAGAGAACCACATGCCTTTATAGAACCACATGCTGCCTGTTAGAGAACCACATGCCTGTTAGAGAACCACATGCTGCCTGTTATAGAACCACACACTGCCTGTTAGAGAACCACATGCTGCCTGTTAGAGAACCACATGCTCCCTGTTAGAGAACCACATGCTGCCTGTTATAGAACCACATGCTGCCTGTTAGAGAACCACATGCTGACTGTTATAGAACCACACGCTGCCTGTTAGAGAACCACATGCTGCCTGTTAGAGAACCACATGCTGCCTGTTAGAGAACCACATGCTGCCTGTTAGAGAACCACACGCTGCCTGTTAGAGAACCACACGCTGCCTGTTAGAGAACCACATGCTGCCTGCCTGTTATAGAACCACACACTGCCTGTTATAGAACCACATGCTGTCTGTTATAGAACCACACGCTGCCTGTTAGTGAACCACACACTGCCTGTTATAGAACCACACGCTGCCTGTTATAGAACCACACGCTGCCTGTTAGAGAACCACACGCTGCCTGTTATAGAACCACACGCTGACTGTTATAGAACCACATGCTGCCTGTTAGAGAACCACACACTGCCTGTTATAGAACCACACGCTGCCTGTTATAGAACCACACGCTGCCTGTTATAGAACCACACGCTGCCTGTTAGAGAACCACATGCTGACTGTTATAGAACCACACGCTGCCTGTTAGAGAACCACACACTGCCTGTTATAGAACCACACGCTGCCTGTTATAGAACCACACGCTGCCTGTTATAGAACCACATGCTGCCTGTTAGAGAACCACATGCTGCCTGCCTGTTAGAGAACCACATGCTGCCTGTTAGAGAACCACATGCTGCCTGTTATAGAACCACATGCTGCCTGTTAGAGAACCACATGCTGCCTGTTAGAGAACCACACGCTGCCTGCCTGTTAGAGAACCACATGCTGCCTATTATAGAACCACATGCTGCCTGTTAGAGAACCACATGCTGCCTGTTAGAGAACCACACGCTGCCTGTTAGAGAACCACACGCTGCCTGCCTGTTAGAGAACCACATGCTGCCTGTTATAGAACCACACGCTGCCTGCCTGTTAGAGAACCACACGCTGCCTGTTAGAGAACCACATGCTGCCTGTTATAGAACCACATGCTGCCTGTTAGAGAACCACACGCTGCCTGTTAGAGAATCACACGCTGCCTGTTAGAGAACCACACGCTGCCTGTTAGAGAACCACACGCTGCCTGTTATAGAACCACATGCTGTCTGTTATAGAACCACACGCTGCCTGTTAGAGAACCACACACTGCCTGTTATAGAACCACACGCTGCCTGTTATAGAACCACACGCTGCCTGTTCGAGAACCACATGCTGCCTGTTAGAGAACCACACGCTGCCTGTTAGAGAACCACATGCTGCCTGTTATAGAACCACATGCTGCCTGTTAGAGAACCACACGCTGCCTGCCTGTTATAGAACCACATGCTGCCTGTTAGAGAACCACACGCTGCCTGCCTGTTAGAGAACCACATGCTGCCTGTTAGAGAACCACACACTGCCTGTTATAGAACCACACGCTGCCTGTTATAGAACCACATGCTGCCTGTTAGAGAACCACATGCTGCCTGTTATAGAACCACATGCTGCCTGTTAGAGAACCACATGCTGCCTGCCTGTTAGAGAACCACATGCTGCCTGTTAGAGAACCACATGCTGCCTGTTATAGAACCACATGCTGCCTGTTAGAGAACCACATACTGCCTGTTATAGAACCACATGCTGCCTGTTAGAGAACCACACGCTGCCTGTTAGAGAACCACAGGCTGCCTGTTAGAGAACCACATGCTGCCTGTTAGAGAACCACACGCTGCCTGCCTGTTAGAGAACCACATGCTGCCTGTTAGAGAACCACACGCTGCCTGTTATAGAACCACATGCTGCCTGTTAGAGAACCACATGCTGCCTGCCTGTTAGAGAACCACATGCTGCCTGTTAGAGAACCACATGCTGCCTGTTATAGAACCACATGCTGCCTGTTAGAGAACCACATGCTGCCTGTTATAGAACCACATGCTGCCTGTTAGAGAACCACACGCTGCCTGTTAGAGAACCACAGGCTGCCTGTTAGAGAACCACATGCTGCCTGTTAGAGAACCACACGCTGCCTGCCAGTTAGAGAACCACATGCTGCCTGTTATAGAACCACATGCTGCCTGTTAGAGAACCACATGCTGCCTGTTATAGAACCACATGCTGCCTGTTAGAGAACCACACGCTGCCTGTTAGAGAACCACAGGCTGCCTGTTAGAGAACCACATGCTGCCTGTTAGAGAACCACACGCTGCCTGCCAGTTAGAGAACCACATGCTGCCTGTTATAGAACCACACGCTGCCTGTTATAGAACCACATGCTGCCTGTTAGAGAACCACATGCTGCCTGTTATAGAACCACATGCTGCCTGTTATAGAACCACATGCTGCCTGTTAGAGAACCACACGCTGCCTGTTAGAGAACCACATGCTGCCTGTTATAGAACCACATGCTGCCTGTTAGAGAACCACATGCTGCCTGTTATAGAACCACATGCTGCCTGTTAGAGAACCACACGCTGCCTGTTAGAGAACCACATGCTGCCTGTTAGAGAACCACACGCTGCCTGCCAGTTAGAGAACCACATGCTGTTAGAGAACCACATGCTGCCTGTTAGAGAACCACATGCTGCCTGTTAGAACCACACGCTGCCTGTTAGAGAACCACATGCTGCCTGTTAGAGAACCACACGCTGCTGCCTGTTAGAGAACCACATGCTGCCTGTTATAGAACCAGTGCCTGTTAGAGAACCACATGCTGCCTGTTATAGAACCACACGCTGCCTGTTATAGAACCACATGCTGCCTGTTAGAGAACCACATGCTGCCTGTTATAGAACCACATGCTGCCTGTTATAGAACCACATGCTGCCTGTTAGAGAACCACACGCTGCCTGTTAGAGAACCACATGCTGCCTGTTATAGAACCACACGCTGCCTGCCTGTTAGAGAACCACATGCTGCCTGTTATAGAACCACATGCTGCCTGTTATAGAACCACATGCTGCCTGTTATAGAACCACACGCTGCCTGTTATAGAACCACATGCTGCCTGTTATAGAACCACATGCTGCCTGTTAGAACCACATGCTGCCTGTTAGAGAACCACTGCCTGTTATAGAACCACATGCCTGTTATAGAACCACATGCTGCCTGTTATAGAACCACATGCTGCCTGTTATAGAACCACATGCTGCCTGTTATAGAACCACATGCTGCCTGTTATAGAACCACATGCTGCCTGTTATAGAACCACATGCTGCCTGTTATAGAACCACATGCTGCCTGTTATAGAACCACACTGCCTGTTATAGAACCACATGCCTGTTAGAACCACCTGCCTGTTATAGAACCACATGCTGCCTGTTATAGAACCACACGCTGCCTGTTAGAGATCCACACGCTGCCTGCCTGTTATAGAACCATACGCTGCCTGTTATAGAACCACATGCTGCCTGTTAGAGAACCACATGCTGCCTGTTAGAGAACCACATGCTGCCTGTTAGAGAACCACATTAGTAGAGAGGTATGGGTCAGTATTCCTGCAGAGTAATTAGTAGAGAGGTATGGGTCAGTATTCCTGCAGAGTAATTAGTAGAGAGGTATGGGTCAGTATTCCTGCAGAGTAATTAGTAGAGAGGTATGGGTCAGTATTCCTGCAGAGTAATTAGTAGAGAGGTATGGGTCAGTATTCCTGCAGAGTAATTAGTAGAGAGGTATGGGTCAGTATTCCTGCAGAGTAATTAGTAGAGAGGTATGGGTCAGTATTCCTGCAGAGTAATTAGTAGAGAGGTATGGGGCAGTATTCCTGCAGAGTAATTAGTAGAGAGGTATGGGGCAGTATTCCTGCAGAGTAATTAGTAGAGAGGTATGGGGCAGTATTCCTGCAGAGTAATTAGTAGAGAGGTATGGGGCAGTATTCCTGCAGAGTAATTAGTAGAGAGGTATGGGTCAGTATTTCTGCAGAGTAATTAGTAGAGAGGTATGGGTCAGTATTCCTGCAGAGTAATTAGTAGAGAGGTATGGGTCAGTATTCCTGCAGAGTAATTAGTAGAGAGGTATGGGTCAGTATTCCTGCAGAGTAATTAGTAGAGAGGTATGGGTCAGTATTCCTGCAGAGTAATTAGTAGAGAGGAATGGGTCAGTATTCCTTCAGAGTAATTAGTAGAGAGATATGGGTCAGTATTCCTGCAGAGTAATTAGTAGAGAGGTATGGGTCAGTATTCCTGCAGAGTAATTAGTAGAGAGGTATGGGTCAGTATTCCTGCAGAGTAATTAGTAGAGAGGTATGGGGCAGTATTCCTGCAGAGTAATTAGTAGAGAGATATGGGTCAGTATTCCTGCAGAGTAATTAGTAGAGAGATATGGGTCAGTATTCCTGCAGAGTAATTAGTAGAGAGGTATGGGTCAGTATTCCTGCAGAGTAATTAGTAGAGAGGTATGGGTCAGTATTCCTGCAGAGTAATTAGTAGAGAGGTATGGGTCAGTATTCCTGCAGAGTAATTAGTAGAGAGGTATGGGTCAGTATTCCTGCAGAGTAATTAGTAGAGAGGTATGGGTCAGTATTCCTGCAGAGTAATTAGTAGAGAGGTATGGGTCAGTATTCCTGCAGAGTAATTAGTAGAGAGGTATGGGTCAGTATTCCTGCAGAGTAATTAGTAGAGAGGTATGGGTCAGTATTCCTGCAGAGTAATTAGTAGAGAGGTATGGGGCAGTATTCCTGCAGAGTAATTAGTAGAGAGGTATGGGTCAGTATTCCTGCAGAGTAATTAGTAGAGAGGTATGGGGCAGTGTTCCTGCAGAGTAATTAGTAGAGAGGTATGGGTCAGTATTCCTGTGGAGGAAGCTAATGGCTGTTCTATTATTGACCTTTTTGTGGCAGCACATAAACATTTTAAACATTTTAGCAGAGACTCTTACCCAGAGATACTTAGAGCAGAGAGTTTTCACATACGTATCTCATACTTAGCTCATACTTCTTCATACTGGTCCCCCTTGAGAACACAACCATGGAGCTGGTAGAGCCCTGCTCCACTAGCTGAGCCACACGGGACACAAGGCTCTACCTGTTAGTGCTGAGAGGAAAGGGAAGGCTTTTTCCCCCTGTTAGTTTAACCTTCTTGGAATGTGGGATCGCCTCGGTATGAGAGGCATTACTACCTCATATATCACACACACACAACACATCACACACACTCTCACACACACAACACATCACACACTCTCTCACACACACAACACATCACACACACTCTCACACCACGGACTGTGTTAAGGGCTAAAATTGCTATAAAAAAAAGAAGAGGAGAGGAGGATGGATGAGAGGAGAGGAGGTTGGATGGATGAGAGGAGAGGAGAGGAGAGGAGAGGAGAGGAGAGGAGAGGAGAGGAGAGGAGAGGAGAGGAGAGGAGAGTGTTAACATCATGTTATTCTGACTATGATAAATGGCAGCAGACCTGTGAACTGTGTACACCACCACCGTGATAGAAAGGACTAGCTGATTCTGAGCTGTAGTTCAGGAGGGAAATGGGAAGTATAAGAGAGACTGTGTGTTTTAACGCCTGTAGATCTACACTTTCCTCCCTGGCCTTGTATTCGATTGAAGTCTGTTGTACGTATGGCAGGTATAGAGTATCTGGAAAGGCATGTGGACAGTAAAGGGTCAGGTCAATGTTGTCACAGTAGAGGTGTGTGTGTGGGTGTGGGCGTCCCCCTGCCTCATCCCTCCATCTCCCCCTGCCTCATCCCTCCATCTCCCCCTGCCTCATCCCTCCATCTCCCCCTGCCTCATCCCTCCATCTCCCCCTGCCTCATCCCTCTATCTCCCCCTGCCTCATCTCTCCATCTCCCCCTGCCTCATCCCTCCAACTCCCCCTGCCTCATCCCTCCATCTCCCCCTGCCTCATCCCTCTATCTCCCCTGCCTCATCCCTCTATCTCCCCCTGCCTCATCCCTTCATCTCCCCTGCCTCATCCCTCCATGTCATCCCTCCATCTCCCCCTGCCTCATCCCTCCATCTCCCCTGCCTCATCCCTCCATCTCCCCTGCCTCATCCCTTCATCTCCCCTGCCTCATCCCTCCATCTCCCCCTGCCTCATCCCTCCATCTACCCCTGCCTCATCCCTCCATCTCCCCCTGCCTCATCCCTCCATCTCCCCCTGCCTCATCCCTCCATCTCCCCCTGCCTAATCCCTCCATCTCCCCCTGCCTCATCCCTCCATCTCCCCCTGCCTCATCCCTCTATCTCCCCCTGCCTCATCCCTCTATCTCCCCTGCCTCATCCCTTCATCTCCCCCTGCCTCATCCCTCCATGTCATCCCTCCATCTCCCCCTGCCTCATCCCTCCATCTCCCCCTGCCTCATCCCTCCATCTCCCCTGCCTCATCCCTTCATCTCCCCTGCCTCATCCCTCCATCTCCCCCTGCCTCATCCCTCCATCTACCCCTGCCTCATCCCTCCATCTCCCCCTGCCTCATCCCTCCATCTCCCCTGCCTCATCCCTCCATCTCCCCCTGCCTAATCCCTCCATCTCCCCCTGCCTCATCCCTCCATCTCCCCTGCCTCATCCCTCCATCTCCCCCTGCCTCATCCCTCCATCTCCCCTGCCTCATCCCTTCATCTCCCCCTGCCTCATCCCTTCATCTCCTCCTGCCTCATCCCTCCATATCATCCCTCCATCTCCCCCTGCCTCACCTACACATCAGCTAGCTACGTATTGAATACCTGACCTCTCACCTCCTGACCTCTCTAGGTATTAAATACCTGACCTCTGACCTCCTGACCTCTCTAGGTTTTAAATACCTGAACTCTCACATCCTGACCTCTCTAGGTATTAAATACCTGACCTCTGACCTCCTGACCTCTCTAGGTTTTAAATACCTGAACTCTCACATCCTGACCTCTCTAGGTATTAAATACCTGACCTCTGACCTCTGACCTCCTGACCTCTCTAGTTTTTAAATACCTGAACTCTCACATCCTGACCTCTCTAGGTATTAAATACCTGACCTCTGACCTCCTGACCTCTCTAGGTTTTAAATACCTGAACTCTCACATCCTGACCTCGCTAGTTATTAAATTCTGTATTACTTGGCCTCTAACCTATTTTCATATCTTCCCATAAAACACCTAGATAGGTGTTAAATACACCAGATGTTCTGAGAACACGGTAAACATGTTCTGGGTTCTGAGAACACGGTAAACATGTTCTGGCTTCTGAGAACACGGTAAACATGTTCTGGCATCTGAGAACACGGTAAACATGTTCTGGGTTCTGAGAACACGGTAAACATGTTCTGGGTTCTGAGAACACGGTAAACATGTTCTGGGTTCTGAGAACACGGTAAACATGTTCTGGGTTCTGAGAACACGGTAAACATGTTCTGGGTTCTGAGAACACGGTAAACATGTTCTTATGTTCTGAGAACACGGTAAACATGTTCTGGGTTCTGAAACATGTTCTGGGTTCTGAGAACACGGTAAACATGTTCTGGGTTCTGAGAACACGGTAAACATGTTCTTATGTTCTGAGAACACGGTAAACATGTTCTTATGTTCTGAGAACACGGTAAACATGTTCTGGGTTCTGAGAACACGGTAAACATGTTCTGGGTTCTGAGAACACGGTAAACATGTTCTGGGTTCTGAGAACACGGTAAACATGTTCTGGGTTCTGAGAACACGGTAAACATGTTCTGGGTTCTGAGAACACGGTAAACATGTTCTGGGTTCTGAGAACACGGTAAACATGTTCTGGGTTCTGAGAACACGGTAAACATGTTCTGGGTTCTGAGAACACGGTAAACATGTTCTTATGTTCTGAGAACACGGTAAACATGTTCTTATGTTCTGAGAACACGGTAAACATGTTCTGGGTTCTGAGAACACGGTAAACATGTTCTGGGTTCTGAGAACACGGTAAACATGTTCTGGGTTCTGAGAACACGGTAAACATGTTCTGGGTTCTGAGAACACGGTAAACATGTTCTGGGTTCTGAGAACACGGTAAACATGTTCTGGGTTCTGAGAACACGGTAAACATGTTCTGGGTTCTGAGAACACGGTAAACATGTTCTGGGTTCTGAGAACACGGTAAACATGTTCTGGGTTCTGAGAACACGGTAAACATGTTCTGGGTTCTGAGAACACGGTAAACATGTTCTGGGTTCTGAGAACACGGTAAACATGTTCTGAGAACACGGTAAACATGTTCTGAGAACACGGTAAACATGTTCTGGGTTCTGAGAACACGGTAAACATGTTCTGGGTTCTGAGAACACGGTAAACATGTTCTGGGTTCTGAGAACACGGTAAACATGTTCTGGGTTCTGAGAACACGGTAAACATGTTCTGGGTTCTGAGAACACGGTAAACATGTTCTGGGTTCTGAGAACACGGGAAACACGTTCTGGGTTCTGAGAACACGGGAAACACGTTCTGGGTTCTCTGGGTTCTGAGAACACGGGAAACACGTTCTGGGTTCTGAGAACACGGGAAACACGTTCTGGGTTCTGAGAACACGGGAAACACGTTCTAATGGGTTCTGAGAACACGGGGAATCATGTTCTGGGTTCTGAGAACACGGGAAACATGTTCTGGGTTCCATGAGAACAGGGAAACAGTTCTGGGTTCTAATGAACAGGGAAACAGGGGTTCTCTAATGAACAGGAAACAGGAGAATCACGTTCTGGGTTCTGAATGAACACGGGAAACCGTTCTGAACAGGTTCTGAGAACACGGGAAACACGTTCTGGGTTCTAAGAACACGGGAAACACGTTCTGGGGGAATCCATAAAGAACAGGGGAAACAGGGGGAATCCATAATGAACAGGGGAAACAGGGGGAATCCATAATGAACAGGGGAAACAGGGAGAATCCATAATGAACAGGGGGAATCCATAATGAACAGGGGGAATCCATAATGAACAGGGGGAATCCATTATGAACAGGGGAAACAGGGGGAATCCATAATGAACAGGGGGAATCCATAATGAACAGGGGAAACAGGGGGAATCCATAATGAACAGGGGAAACAGGGGGAATCCATAATGAACAGGGGAAACAGGGAGAATCCATAATGAACAGGGGGAATCCATAATGAACAGGGGGAATCCATAATGAACAGGGGGAATCCATAATGAACAGGGGGAATCCATAATGAACAGGGGAATCCATAATGAACAGGGGAATACATAATGAACAGGGGGAATCCATAATGAACAGGGGGAACAGGGGGAACAGGGGGAATACATAATGAACAGGGGAATACATAATGAACAGGGGGAACAGGGGGAATCCATAATGAACAGGGGAACAGGGGAATACATAATGAACAGGGTGAATCCATAATGAACAGGGGGAATACATAATGAACAGGGGGAATCCATAATGAACAGGGGAATACATAATGAACTGGGGGAATCCATAATGAACAGGGGGAATCCATAATGAACAGGGGGAACAGGGGGAACAGGGGGAATACATAATGAACAGGGGAATCCATAATGAACAGAACAGGGGGAATCCATAATGAACAGGGGGAATACATAATGAACAGGGGGAACAGGGGGAATCCATAATGAACAGGGGGAATCCATAATGAACAGGGGGAACAGGGGGAATCCATAATGAACAGGGGGAATACATAATGAACAGGGTGAATCCATAATGAACAGGGGGAACAGGGGGAATCCATAATGAACAGGGGAATACATAATGAACAGGGGGAACAGGGGGAATCCATAATGAACAGGGGGAACAGGGGGAACAGGGGGAATACATAATGAACAGGGTGAATCCATAATGAACAGGGGGAACAGGGGAATCCATAATGAACAGGGGGAATACATAATGAACAGGGGGAATCCATAATGAACTGGGGGAATCCATAATGAACAGGGGGAATACATAATGAACAGGGGGAATCCATAATGAACAGGGGAATCCATAATGAACAGGGGAATACATAATGAACAGGGGGACTCAGTTCTGGGGAACAGGGGGACTATCCATAATGAACAGGGGGAATACATAATGAACTGGGGAATCCATAATGAACAGGGGGAATACATAATGAACAGGGGGAATCCATAATGAACAGGGGGAATCCATAATGAACTGGGGAATACATAATGAAACAGGGGGGTAATACATAATGAACAGGGGGAATACATAATGAACAGGGGGAACAGGGGGAATCCATAATGAACAGGGGGAATACATAATGAACAGGGGGAATCCATAATGAACAGGGGAATCCATAATGAACAGGGGGTTGGTAATAACATGAATGAACAGGGGTCCCTGGTTGGTAATCCATAATGAACAGGGGGTTGGTAAACAACATGACTCAGGGGTTGGTAACAGGGGGAATACATAATGAACAGGGGGAATCCATAATGAACAGGGGGAACAGGGGGAAACAGGGGGTTGGTAATAACATGACTCAGTGAACAGGGGTCCCTGGTTGGTAACAGGGGGAAACAACATGGGGGAAACAACATAATGAACAGGGGGAAACCATACTCAGTGAACAGGGGGAAACAACATGACTCAGTTCTGTCCCTGTCTGGTTGGTAAACAACATGACTCAGTTCTGTCCCTGGTTGGTAAACAACATGAACAGGGGGTAAACAACATGGGGAATTCCATAAACAACATGAACAGGGGTTGGTAAACAACATGACTCAGGGGTTGGTAAACAACATGACTCAGGGGAATATTCTGTCCCTGGTTGGTAAACAGTGAAATAAGAACTGTTTCCTATTCAATTTCAATATTTCAAAAAACAACATGACTCAGTTCTGTCCCTGGTTGGTAAACAACATGACTCAGTTCTGTCCCTGGTTGGTAAACAACATGACTCAGTTCTGTCCCTGGTTGGTAAACAACATGACTCAGTTCTGTCCCTGGTTGGTAAACAACATGACTCAGTTCTGTCCCTGGTTGGTAAACAACATGACTCAGTTCTGTCCCTGGTTGGTAAACAACATGACTCAGTTCTGTCCCTGGTTGGTAAACAACATGACTCAGTTCTGTCCCTGGTTGGTAAACAACATGACTCAGTTCTGTCCCTGGTTGGTAAACAACATGACTCAGTTCTGTCCCTGGTTGGTAAACAACATGACTCAGTTCTGTCCCTGTCTCACTACCTTACTGACCCTGGTTGGTAAACAACATGACTCAGTTCTGTCCCTGGTTGGTAAACAACATGACTCAGTTCTGTCCCTGGTTGGTAAACAACATGACTCAGTTCTGTCCCTGGTTGGTAAACAACATGACTCAGTTCTGTCCCTGGTTGGTAAACAACATGACTCAGTTCTGTCCCTGGTTGGTAAACAACATGACTCAGTTCTGTCCCTGGTTGGTAAACAACATGACTCAGTTCTGTCCCTGGTTGGTAAACAACATGACTCAGTTCTGTCCCTGGTTGGTAAACAACATGACTCAGTTCTGTCCCTGGTTGGTAAACAACATGACTCAGTTCTGTCCCTGGTTGGTAAACAACATGACTCAGTTCTGTCCCTGTTGGTAAACAACTCATGACCCTCAGTTCTGTCCCTGGTTGGTAAACAACATGACTCAGTTCTGTCCCTGGTTGGTAAACAACATGACTCAGTTCTGTCCCTGGTTGGTAAACAACATGTTCTGTCCCTGGTTGGTAAACAACATGACTCAGTTCTGTCCCTGGTTGGTAAACAACATGACTCAGTTCTGTCCCTGGTTGGTAAACAACATGACTCAGTTCTGTCCCTGTCTGGTTGGTAAACAACATGACTCAGTTCTGTCCCTGGTTGGTAAACAACATGGTAAACAACATGACTCAGTTCTGTCCCTGTCTGGTAAACAACATGACTCAGTTCAGTTCTGTCCCTGTCTGGTAAACAACATGACTCAGTTCTGTCCCTGGTTGGTAAACAACATGGTAAACAACATGACTCAGTTCTGTCCCTGTCTGGTTGGTAAACAACATGACTCAGTTCTGTCCCTGGTTGGTAAACAACATGACTCAGTTCTGTCCCTGGTTGGTAAACAACATGACTCAGTTCTGTCCCTGGTTGGTAAACAACATGACTCAGTTCTGTCCCTGGTTGGTAAACAACATGACTCAGTTCTGTCCCTGGGTAAACAACATGGTAAACAACATGACTCAGTTCTGTCCCTGTCTGGTTGGTAAACAACATGACTCAGTTCTGTCCCTGGTTGGTAAACAACATGACTCAGTTCTGTCCCTGGTCTGGTAAACAACATGACTCAGTTCTGTCCCTGGTTGGTAAACAACATGACTCAGTTCTGTCCCTGGTTGGTAAACAACATGACTCAGTTCTGTCCCTGGTTGGTAAACAACATGACTCAGTTCTGTCCCTGGTTGGTAAACAACATGACTCAGTTCTGTCCCTGTCTGGTTGGTAAACAACATGACTCAGTTCTGTCCCTGTCTGGTAAACAACATGACTCAGTTCTGTCCCTGGTTGGTAAACAACATGACTCAGTTCTGTCCCTGGTTGGTAAACAACATGACTCAGTTCTGTCCCTGGTTGGTAAACAACATGACTCAGTTCTGTCCCTGGTTGGTAAACAACATGACTCAGTTCTGTCCCTGGTTGGTAAACAACATGACTCAGTTCTGTCCCTGGTTGGTAAACAACATGACTCAGTTCTGTCCCTGGTTGGTAAACAACATGACTCAGTTCTGTCCCTGGTTGGTAAACAACATGACTCAGTTCTGTCCCTGGTTGGTAAACAACATGACTCAGTTCTGTCCCTGGTTGGTAAACAACATGACTCAGTTCTGTCCCTGGTTGGTAAACAACATGACTCAGTTCTGTCCCTGGTTGGTAAACAACATGACTCAGTTGTCCCTGGTTGGTAAACTGACCCTGGTTGGTAAACAACATGACTCAGTTCTTCTGTCCCTGTCTGGTAAACAACATGACTCAGTTAAACTGACCCTGGTTGGTAAACAACATGACTCAGTTCTGTCCCTGTCAACATGACTCAGTTGGTAAACAACATGACTCAGTTCTGGTTGGTAAACCCTGGTTGGTAAACAACATGACTCAGTTCTGTCCCTGGTTGTCAACATGACTCAGTTCTGTCCCTGGTTGGTAAACAACATGACTCAGTTCTGTCCCTGGTTGGTAAACAACATGACTCAGTTCTGTCCCTGGTTGGTAAACAACATGACTCAGTTCTGTCCCTGGTTGGTAAACAACATGACTCAGTTCTGTCCCTGGTTGGTAAACAACATGACTCAGTTCTGTCCCTGGTTGGTAAACAACATGACTCAGTTCTGTCCCTGTTGGTAAACAACATGGTTCTGGTAAACAACATGACTCAGTTCTGTCCCTGGTTGGTAAACAACATGACTCAGTTCTGTCCCTGGTTGGTAAACAACATGACTCAGTTCTGTCCCTGAAACAACATGACTGTTCTGTCCCTGGTTGGTAAACAACATGACTCAGTTCTGTCCCTGGTTGGTAAACAACATGACTCAGTTCTGTCCCTGGTTGGTAAACAACATGACTCAGTTCTGTCCCTGGTTGGTAAACAACATGACTCAGTTCTGTCCCTGTCTGGTTGGTAAACAACATGACTCAGTTCTGTCCCTGGTTGGTAAACAACATGACTCAGTTCTGTCCCTGGTTGGTCAACATGACTCAGTTCTGACCCTGGTTGGTAAACAACATGACTCAGTTCTGTCCCTGGTCTCATGACTCAGTTACTGACCCTGGTTGGTAAACAACATGACTCAGTTCTGTCCCTGGTTGGTAAACAACATGACTCAGTTCTGTCCCTGGTTGGTAAACAACATGACTCAGTTCTGTCCCTGGTTGGTAAACAACATGACTCAGTTCTGTCCCTGGTTGGTAAACAACATGACTCAGTTCTGTCCCTGTCTCACTACGTTACTGACCCTGGTTGGTAAACAACATGACTCAGTTCTGTCCCTGTCTGGTAAACAACATGACTCAGTTCTGTCCCTGGTTGGTAAACAACATGACTCAGTTCTGTCCCTGGTTGGTAAACAACATGACTCAGTTCTGTCCCTGTTGGTAAACAACATGACTCAGTTCTGTCCCTGTCTCACTACGTTACTGACCCTGGTTGGTAAACAACATGACTCAGTTCTGTCCCTGTCTCACTACGTTACTGACCCTGGTTGGTAAACAACATGACTCAGTTCTGTCCCTGTCTGGTAAACAACATGACTCAGTTCTGTCCCTGTCTCACTGTTCCCTGGTTGGTAAACAACATGACTCAGTTCTGTCCCTGTCTCACTACGTTACTGACCCTGGTTGGTAAACAACATGACTCAGTTCTGTCCCTGTCTCGCTACGTTACTGACCCTGGTTGGTAAACAACATGACTCAGTTCTGTCCCTGTCTCGCTACGTTACTGACCCTGGTTGGTAAACAACATGACTCAGTTCTGTCCCTGTCTCACTACGTTACTGACCCTGATTGGTAAACAACATGACTCAGTTCTGTCCCTGGTTGGTAAACAGCATGACTCAGTTCTGTCCCTGGTTGGTAAACAGCATGACTCAGTTCTGTCCCTGTCTCGCTACGTTACTGACCCTGGTTGGTAAACAACATGACTCAGTTCTGTCCCTGTCTCACTACGTTACTGACCCTGGTTGGTAAACAACATGACTCAGTTCTGTCTCTGGTTGGTAAACAGCATGACTCAGTTCTGTCCCTGGTTGGTAAACAGCATGACTCAGTTCTGTCCCTGGTTGGTAAACAGCATGACTCAGTTCTGTCCCTGGTTGGTAAACAGCATGACTCAGTTCTGTCCCTGGTTGGTAAACAACATGACTCAGTTCTGTCCCTGGTTGGTAAACAACATGACTCAGTTCTGTCCCTGTCTCACTACCTTACTGTCCCTGGTTGGTAAACAACATGACTCAGTTCTGTCCCTGTCTCACTACGTTACTGACCCTGGTTGGTAAACAACATGACTCAGTTCTGTCCCTGTCTCACTACCTTACTGACCCTGGTTGGTAAACAACATGACTCAGTTCTGTCCCTGTCTCACTACGTTACTGACCCTGGTTGGTAAACAACATGACTCAGTTCTGTCCCTGTCTGGTAAACAACATGACTCAGTTCTGTCCCTGGTTGGTAAACACCCTGGTTGGTAAACAACATGACTCAGTTCTGTCCCTGTCTCACTGACGTTACCCTGGTTGGTAAACCCTGGTTGGTAAACAACATGACTCAGTTCTGTCCCTGTCTCACTACGTTACTGACCCTGGTTGGTAAACAACATGACTCAGTTCTGTCCCTGGTTGGTAAACAACATGACTCAGTTCTGTCCCTGTCTCACTATGTTACTGACCCTGGTTGGTAAACAACATGACTCAGTTCTGTCCCTGGTTTGGTAAACAACATGACTCAGTTCTGTCCCTGGTTGGTAAACAACATGACTCAGTTCTGTCCCTGTCTCACTACGTTACTGACCCTGGTTGGTAAACAACATGACTCAGTTCTGTCCCTGTCTGGTTGGTAAACAACATGACTCAGTTCTGTCCCTGTCTGGTTGGTAAACAACATGACTCAGTTCTGTCCTGGTTGGTAAACAACATGACTCAGTTCTGTCCCTGGTTGGTAAACAACATGACTCAGTTCTGTCCCTGGTTGGTAAACAACATGACTCAGTTCTGTCCCTGTCTCACTACCTTACTGACCCTGGTTGGTAAACAACATGACTCAGTTCTGTCCCTGTCTCACTACGTTACTGACCCTGGTTGGTAAACAACATGACTCAGTTCTGTTGGTAAACAATAAAAAGATTCATGAATTTCTCATAGGAGAGCGAACTGTATGATCCTACACACACACACACACACACACACACACACACACACACACACACACAACTCCCCCCGTCCGCGTGGACGCAGCAGAAAGAGCTGAGTTTTCTGGCAAACAAACAGAACAGAGAGCATTCTGGGAGTCACAATTACTGTCTGGTTAACCAGAGTCCCTGAGCCAGGTTACTGCTGCACACACACACACACACAGACACACGCACACATGCTGGGAACATGCTCTCTCTCTTTCTCTCTCTGTTTCTCTCTGTCTGTCTGTCTGTCTCTCTCTCTGTCTGTCTCTCTGTCTCTCTCTCTCTCTCTCTCTCTCTGTCTCTCTCTCTCTCTCTCTCTCTCTCTCTCTCTCTCTCTGTCTCTCTCTCTCTCTCTCTCTCTCTCTCTCTCTCTCTCTCTCTCTCTCTCTCTCTCTCTCTCTCTGTCTGTCTGTCTCTCTCTCTCTCTGTCTCCCCCTGAGGGTGTGTTATCAATGTGAACCCGTATCAGACCATCAGAGTGTGTAATTATGGATAATGAGTGTGTAGGCGTGTGGTTAACGTGTGTCTATTTTCCTTTGCAGGCTTTTATGGACTTGTGGTTTGTTTGTGTTTCAGTAGTAATGTGTGTGTGTGTGTGTGTATGTGCGTGCGTGTGCGTGCGTGCGTGCGCGTGAGTGCGTGTGCGTGCGTGCGTGCGTGCGTGTGTGTGTGTGTGCGTGTGTGTGAGTGTATCAGAGTTGTCAGCTCCTGTGTGCCATACAGTAATGAGTCTTGAGGACCTCACATTATCAGGGAAGTTAACACTTAACACTTCTGTTGGATGGTTGAATGTCCGGTACATTTTCTTTGATCCTAGTAACTCTGTCTCTCTCTCCCAATTCAAATCAATTCCATTTCAATTTAATTTAATTTATTTCTGTCTCTCTCTTTTCCATTTCAATTTAAGGGATTTTATTAGCATGGCAAACATATGTTTACATTGCCTAAGCAAGTGAAATAGAAAACAAACAAAAAGATAAATAAACAATAAACAATAAAAATAAACAGTTCACAGAGGTTCCAAAAGAATAGAGACATTTCAAATGTCATATTATGTCTATATACAGTGTTGTAAAGATTTTCAAATAGTTCATTTAACCTTCTTCAGGATTGGTGGGTCCCCAGCGGGACGGTTGAGCTAACGTAGGCTAATGTAATTAGCATGTGGTTGTAAGTAACAAGAACATTTCCCAGGACATAGACATATCTGATGTTGGCAGAAAGCTTAAAAATTCTTGATAATTTAACTGCACTGTCCAATTTACAGTGAAATTACAGTGAAATAATACCATGCTATTGTTTGAGGAGGGTGCACAGATACTTGAAAAGTTATTAGTAATCCAATTGGGCATATTAGAGCAGCCTTGATACAACATTTTGAACAGAAATGTAATGGTTCATTGGATCAGTCTAAAACTTTGCACTTACACTGCTGCCATCTTGTGGCCTACATCTAAATTGTGTCTGTGCTGGAATAATACATTATGGACTTTCAATTGCATTTTTTTTTAAATCCACAAACATTTCCACAAACTTCAGTGTGTCCTTTATGGTATCAAGAATATGCTTCAAGTCTTGAGCAAAAGGCAGATTTGGGTCATTTTTGGTGAAAATGGAAAAAAGGTTCCGATCCTTAAGATGTTTTAAAGAAGAAAAGGGAAAATAAATAAACTTCACTGTTCTTCACTGGTTGCACTTTTCTTGTGGCAACAGGTCACAAATGTTGCTGCTGTAATGGAACAATGTGGTATTTCACCCAGTAGATATGGGAGTTTATCAAAATTGGATTTGTTTCTTTGAATTCTTTGTGTATCTGTGTAATCTGAGGGAAATATGTGTCTCTAAAATGGTCATACATTTTGGCAGGAGGTTAGGAAGTGCAGCTCAGTGGGCAGTGTGCACATAGCCTGTCTTCTCTTGAGAGCCGGGTCTGCCTACGACGGCCTTTCTCAATAGCAAGGCTATGCTCACTGAGTCTGTACATAGTCAAAGCTAATGAGCCAAATGAGTCTGTACATAGTCAAAATCAAATCAAATCAAATGTATTTATATAGCCCTTTGTACATCAGCTGATATCTCAAAGTGCTGTACAGAAACCCAGCCTAAAACCCCAAACAGCAAGCAATGCAGGTGTAGAAGCATGGTGGCTAGGAAAAACTCCCTAGAAAGGCCAGAACCTAGGAAGAAACCTAGAGAGGGACCAGGCTATGAGGGGTGGCCTGTCCTCTTCTGGCTGTGCCGGGTAGAGATTATAACAGAACATGACCAAGATGTTCAAATGATCATAAATGACCAGCATGGTCAAATAATAATAATCACGGGCAGAACATTTGAAACTGGAGCAACAGCACGGCCAGGTGGACTGGGGACAGCAAGGAGTCATCATGTCAGGTAGTCCTGAGGCATGGTCCTAGGGCTCAGGTCCTCCGAGAGATAGAAAGAAAGAGAAAAAGAGAGAATTAGAGAGAGCATACTTAAATTCACACAGGACACCGGATAAGACAGGAGAAGTACTCCAGATATAACAAACTGACCCTAGCCCCCCGACACATAAAGTACTGCAGCATAAATACTGGAGGTTGAGACAGGAGGGGTCAGGAGACACTGTGGCCCCATCCGATGATACCCCCAGACAGGGCCAAACAGGAAGGATATAACCCCACCCACTTTGCCAAAGCACAGCCCCCACACCACTAGAGGGATATCTTCAACCACCAACTTACCATCCTGAGACAAGGCCGAGTATAACCCACAAAGATCTCCGCCACGGCACAACCCAAGGGGGGGCGCCAACCCAGACAG
>NC_088408.1:2707892-2722892 GCF_034236695.1 Oncorhynchus nerka | reverse complement strand
CCTGCAGTTTAATAACATGACTCTTCATTTTAATGTCAGAAATACAGCGTCATTTAAACTTCAACGTGGGGTAAAATACATTAAGAAAGAAACGTCCTGTTCAAATAAAATTAAAAATAAAATTGTATTGGTCACATAGACGTGGTTGGCAGATGTTAATGCGAGTGCAGCGAAATTCTTGTGCTTCTAGTTCTGACAGTGCAGTAATAACCAACAAGTAATCTAACTATTCCACAACTACTACCTAATACACACAAAGGGATGGAATAAGAATATGTACATATGAATATATGGATGAGAGATGACTGAGTGATGGTATAAAATACAGTATATACATATGAGATGAGCAATGTAAGATATGTAAACATGATTAAAGTGGCATTATTTAAAGTGACTAGTGATCCATTTATTAAAGTGGCCAATGATTTGAGTCTGTATGTAGGCAGCAGCCTCTCTGTGTTAGTGATGGCTGTTTAGCAGTCTGATGGCCTTAGAAGCTGTGTTTCAGGCTCTTCTGGAAGCCTCCAGGCTAGTCACTCACCACACACTCTGTACACGTGCACACGCACGCAGTGAACACACACACACACACACAAACACTGAACACATGCACACACATACACACAATGTAAACACACATATACACGCACACGCACACAGACATACAAAAAGAAACAAAAAGACACAAACACAATACAGGGTTCAAGGTTCAACAACAACAACAAGCCAGGGACATAACAACAACAACAACAACAAGCCAGGGACATAACAACAACAACAACAAGCCAGGGACATAACAACAACAACAACAACAAGCCAGGGACGTAACAACAACAACAACAACAACAAGCCAGGGACATAACAACAACAACAACAAGCCAGGGACGTAACAACAACAACAACAAGCCAGGGACGTAACAACAACAACAACAAGCCAGGGACATAACAACAACAACAACAACAAGCCAGGGCCATAACAACAACAACAACAAGCCAGGGACGTAACAACAACAACAACAAGCCAGGGACATAACAACAACAACAACAACAAGCCAGGGACATAACAACAACAACAACAAGCCAGGGACATAACAACAACAACAACAACAAGCCAGGGACGTAACAACAACAACAACAACAAGCCAGGGACGTAACAACAACAACAACAAGCCAGGGACATAACAACAACAACAACAAGCCAGGGACATAACAACAACAACAACAACAAGCCAGGGACATAACAACAACAACAACAACAAGCCAGGGACATAACAACAACAACAACAACAAGCCAGGGACGTAACAACAACAACAACAACAAGCCAGGGACGTAACAACAACAACAACAAGCCAGGGACATAACAACAACAACAACAAGCCAGGGACATAACAACAACAACAACAACAAGCCAGGGACATAACAACAACAACAACAACAAGCCAGGGACATAACAACAACAACAACAACAAGCCAGGGACATAACAACAACAACAACAACAAGCCAGGGACATAACAACAACAACAACAAGCCAGGGCCATAACAACAACAACAACAACAAGCCAGGGCCATAACAACAACAACAACAACAAGCCAGGGACGTAACAACAACAACAACAAGACAGGGACGTAACAACAACAACAACAACAACAAGCCAGGGACATAACAACAACAACAACAACAAGCCAGGGACATAACAACAACAACAACAACAAGCCAGGGACGTAACAACAACAACAACAAGCCAGGGACGTAACAACCTCTACAACAACAACAAGTATATCTATCTCTATAACTGTCTATCTATCTCTATAACTGTCTGTCTATCTCTATAACTGTCTCTCTCTATAACTGTCTATCTCTGTAACTATCTATCTATCTCTATAACTGTCTATCTATCTCTATAACTGTCTATCTATCTCTATAACTGTCTATATATCTCTATAACTGTCTATCTCTATAACTGTCTGTCCATCTCTATAACTGTCTGTCTCTCTCTATAACTGTCTATCTCCATAACTGTCCATCTCTGTAACTGTCTATCTCTGTAACTGTCTGTCTCTCTATAACTGTCTATCTCTCTATAACTGTCTATCTATCTCTATAACTGTCTATCTATCTCTATAACTGTCTATATATCTCTATAACTGTCTATCTCCATAACTGTCTATCTCTGTAACTATCTATCTATCTCTATAACTGTCTATCTATCTCTATAACTGTCTATCTATCTCTATAACTGTCTATCTATCTCTATAACTGTCTATCTATCTCTATAACTGTCTATATATCTCTATAACTGTCTATCTCTATAACTGTCTGTCCATCTCTATAACTGTCTGTCTCTCTCTATAACTGTCTATCTCCATAACTGTCCATCTCTGTAACTGTCTATCTCTGTAACTGTCTGTCTCTCTATAACTGTCTATCTATCTCTATAACTGTCTATCAATCTCTATAACTGTCTATCTACCTCCGTAACTGTCTATCTCTGTAACTATCTATCTATCTCTATATCTATCTATCTCTATAACTGTCTGTCCATCTCTATAACTGTCTGTCTATCTCTATAACTGTCTATCTCTGTAACTGTCTATCTCTGTAACTGTCTATCTATCTCTATAACTGTCTATCTCTATAACTGTCTATCTCTATAACTGTCTATCTATCTCTATAACTGTCTATCTCTATAACTGTCTATCTATCTCTATAACTGTCTATCTCTATAACTGTCTATCGCTATAACTGTCGATCTCTGTAACTGTCTATCTCTATAACTGTCTATCTATCTCTATAACTGTCGATCTCTGTAACTGTCTATCTCTGTAACTGTCTAGCTCTATAACTGTCGATCTCTGTAACTGTCTATCTATCTCTATAACTGTCTATCTATCTCTATAACTGTCTATCTCTGTAACTGTCTATCTCTATAACTGTCTATCTCTATAACTGTCTATCTCTGTAACTGTCTATCTCTATAACTGTCTATCTATCTCTATAACTGTCTATCTCTGTAACTGTCTATCTCTGTAACTGTCTATCTCTATAACTGTCTATCTCTATAACTGTCTATCTCTGTAACTGTCTATCTCTATAACTGTCTATCTATCTCTATAACTGTCTATCTCTGTAACTGTCTATCTCTATAACTAACTGTCGATCTCTGTAACTGTCGATCTCTGTAACTGTCTATCTCTGTAACTGTCTATCTCTGTAACTGTCTATCTCTATAACTGTCTATCTATCTCTATAACTGTCTATCTCTATAACTGTCTATCTATCTCTATAACTGTCTATCTCTATAACTGTCTATGTCTATAACTGTCTATCTATCTCTCTCTATAACTGTCTATCTCTGTAACTGTCTATCTATCTCTATAACTGTCGATCTCTATAACTGTCTATCTCTGTAACTGTCTATCTCTATAACTGTCTATCTATCTCTATAACTGTCTATCTCTATAACTGTCTATCTATCTCTATAACTGTCTATCTCTATAACTGTCTATGTCTATAACTGTCTATCTATCTCTCTCTATAACTGTCTATCTCTGTAACTGTCTATCTATCTCTATAACTGTCGATCTCTATAACTGTCTATATATCTCTATAACTGTCTATATATCTCTATAACTGTCTATCTCTATAACTGTCTATCTCTATAACTGTCTATCTCTATAACTGTCTATCTCTATAACTGTCTATCTCTGTAACTGTCTATCTCTATAACTGTCTATCTCTGTAACTGTCGATCTCTATAACTGTCTATCTCTATAACTGTCTATCTCTATAACTGTCTATCTATCTCTATAACTGTCTATCTCTGTAACTGTCTATCTCTATAACTGTCTATCTCTGTAACTGTCTATCTCTGTAACTGTCTATCTCTGTAACTGTCTATCTCTATAACTGTCTATCTCTGTAACTGTCTATCTCTATAACTGTCTATTGCTATAACTGTCGATCTCTGTAACTGTCTATCTCTATAACTGTCTATCTATCTCTATAACTGTCTATCTCTGTAACTGTCTATCTCTGTAACTGTCTATCTCTATAACTGTCGATCTCTGTAACTGTCTATCTCTATAACTGTCTATCTCTATAACTCTATCTCTAACTGTCTATCTCTGTAACTGTCTATCTCTGTAACTGTCTATCTATCTCTATAACTGTCTATCTATCTCTATAACTGTCTATCTCTGTAACTGTCTATCTCTATAACTGTCTATCTCTATAACTGTCTATCTCTGTAACTGTCTATCTCTATAACTGTCTATCTATCTCTATAACTGTCGATCTCTGTAACTGTCTATCTCTGTAACTGTCTATCTCTATAACTGTCTATCTCTGTAACTGTCTATCTCTGTAACTGTCTATCTCTGTAACTGTCTATCTCTGTAACTGTCTATCTCTGTAACTGTCTATCTCTATAACTGTCTATCTCTATAACTGTCTATCTCTATAACTGTCTATCTCTGTAACTGTCTATCTCTATAACTAACTGTCGATCTCTGTAACTGTCTATCTCTATAACTGTCTATCTCTGTAACTGTCTATCTCTATAACTGTCTATCTCTATAACTGTCTATCTCTATAACTGTCTATCTATCTCTATAACTGTCTATCTCTGTAACTGTCTATCTCTGTAACTGTCTATCTCTGTAACTGTCTATCTCTATAACTGTCTATCTCTGTAACTGTCTATCTCTATAACTGTCTATCTATCTCTATAACTGTCGATCTCTGTAACTGTCTATCTCTGTAACTGTCTATCTATCTCTATAACTGTCTATGTCTATAACTGTCTATCTATCTCTCTCTATAACTGTCTATCTCTGTAACTGTCTATCTATCTCTATAACTGTCGATCTCTATAACTGTCTATCTCTGTAACTGTCTATCTCTATAACTGTCTATCTATCTCTATAACTGTCTATCTCTATAACTGTCTATCTATCTCTATAACTGTCTATCTCTATAACTGTCTATGTCTATAACTGTCTATCTATCTCTCTCTATAACTGTCTATCTCTGTAACTGTCTATCTCTATAACTGTCTATCTCTATAACTGTCTATCTCTGTAACTGTCTATCTCTATAACTGTCTATCTCTGTAACTCTATAACTCTATAACTGTCTATCTCTGTATCTCTATAACTGTCTATCTCTATAACTGTCTATCTCTATAACTGTCTATCTATCTCTATAACTGTCTATCTCTGTAACTGTCTATCTCTATAACTGTCTATCTCTGTAACTGTCTATCTCTGTAACTGTCTATCTCTGTAACTGTCTATCTCTATAACTGTCTATCTCTGTAACTGTCTATCTCTATAACTGTCTATCGCTATAACTGTCGATCTCTGTAACTGTCTATCTCTATAACTGTCTATCTATCTCTATAACTGTCTATCTCTGTAACTGTCTATCTCTGTAACTGTCTATCTCTATAACTGTCGATCTCTGTAACTGTCTATCTCTATAACTGTCTATCTATCTCTATAACTGTCGATCTCTGTAACTGTCTATCTCTGTAACTGTCTATCTATCTCTATAACTGTCTATCTATCTCTATAACTGTCTATCTCTGTAACTGTCTATCTCTATAACTGTCTATCTCTATAACTGTCTATCTCTGTAACTGTCTATCTCTATAACTGTCTATCTATCTCTATAACTGTCGATCTCTGTAACTGTCTATCTCTGTAACTGTCTATCTCTATAACTGTCTATCTCTGTAACTGTCTATCTCTGTAACTGTCTATCTCTGTAACTGTCTATCTCTGTAACTGTCTATCTCTATAACTGTCTATCTCTATAACTGTCTATCTCTATAACTGTCTATCTATCTCTATAACTGTCTATCTCTGTAACTGTCTATCTCTATAACTAACTGTCGATCTCTGTAACTGTCTATCTCTATAACTGTCTATCTCTGTAACTGTCTATCTCTATAACTGTCTATCTCTATAACTGTCTATCTCTATAACTGTCTATCTATCTCTATAACTGTCGATCTCTGTAACTGTCTATCTCTGTAACTGTCTATCTCTGTAACTGTCTATCTCTATAACTGTCGATCTCTGTAACTGTCTATCTCTATAACTGTCTATCTATCTCTATAACTGTCGATCTCTGTAACTGTCTATCTCTGTAACTGTCTATCTATCTCTATAACTGTCTATCTCTGTAACTGTCTATCTCTGTAACTGTCTATCTCTATAACTGTCTATCTCTATAACTGTCTATCTCTATAACTGTCTATCTATCTCTATAACTGTCTATCTCTGTAACTGTCTATCTCTATAACTGTCTATCTCTGTAACTGTCTATCTCTGTAACTGTCTATCTCTGTAACTGTCTATCTCTATAACTGTCGATCTCTGTAACTGTCTATCTCTGTAACTGTCTATCTATCTCTATAACTGTCTATCTCTGTAACTGTCTATCTCTGTAACTGTCTATCTCTGTAACTGTCTATCTCTATAACTGTCTATCTCTGTAACTGTCTATCTCTATAACTGTCTATCTATCTCTATAACTGTCTATCTCTGTAACTGTCTATCTCTATCTCTATAACTGTCTATCTCTGTAACTGTCGATCTCTGTAACTGTCTATCTCTGTAACTGTCTATCTATCTCTATAACTGTCTATCTCTGTAACTGTCTATCTCTATAACTGTCTATCTCTGTAACTGTCTATCTCTATAACTGTCTATCTCTGTAACTGTCTATCTCTATAACTGTCTACCTCTGTAACTGTCTATCTCTATAACTGTCTATCTATCTCTATAACTGTCTATCTATCTCTATAACTGTCTATCTATCTCTATAACTGTCCATCTATCTCTATAACTGTCCATCTATCTCTATAACTGTTTATCTCTATAACTGTCTATCTATCTCTATAACTGTCTATCTATCTCTATAACTGTCTATCTATCTCTATAACTGTCTATCTCTGTAACTGTCTATCTCTATAACTGTCTATCTCTGTAACTGTCTATCTCTGTAACTGTCTATCTCTGTAACTGTCTATCTCTATAACTGTCTATCTCTGTAACTGTCTATCTCTATAACTGTCTATCGCTATAACTGTCGATCTCTGTAACTGTCTATCTCTATAACTGTCTATCTATCTCTATAACTGTCTATCTCTGTAACTGTCTATCTCTGTAACTGTCTATCTCTATAACTGTCGATCTCTGTAACTGTCTATCTCTATAACTGTCTATCTATCTCTATAACTGTCGATCTCTGTAACTGTCTATCTCTGTAACTGTCTATCTATCTCTATAACTGTCTATCTCTGTAACTGTCTATCTCTATAACTGTCTATCTCTATAACTGTCTATCTCTGTAACTGTCTATCTCTATAACTGTCTATCTATCTCTATAACTGTCGATCTCTGTAACTGTCTATCTCTGTAACTGTCTATCTCTATAACTGTCTATCTCTGTAACTGTCTATCTCTATAACTGTCTATCTCTGTAACTGTCTATCTCTATAACTGTCGATCTCTGTAACTGTCTATCTCTGTAACTGTCTATCTATCTCTATAACTGTCTATCTCTGTAACTGTCTATCTCTGTAACTGTCTATCTCTGTAACTGTCTATCTCTGTAACTGTCTATCTCTATAACTGTCTATCTCTGTAACTGTCTATCTCTATAACTGTCTATCTATCTCTATAACTGTCTATCTCTGTAACTGTCTATCTCTATAACTAACTGTCGATCTCTGTAACTGTCGATCTCTGTAACTGTCTATCTCTGTAACTGTCTATCTATCTCTATAACTGTCTATCTCTGTAACTGTCTATCTCTATAACTGTCTATCTCTGTAACTGTCTATCTCTATAACTGTCTATCTCTGTAACTGTCTATCTCTATAACTGTCTACCTCTGTAACTGTCTATCTCTATAACTGTCTATCTATCTCTATAACTGTCTATCTATCTCTATAACTGTCTATCTATCTCTATAACTGTCCATCTATCTCTATAACTGTTTATCTCTATAACTGTCTATCTATCTCTATAACTGTCTATCTATCTCTATAACTGTCTATCTATCTCTATAACTGTCTGTCTATCTCTATAACTGTCTATCTATCTCTATAACTGTCTATCTATCTCTATAACTGTCTATCTATCTCTATAACTGTCCATCTATCTCTATAACTGTTTATCTCTATAACTGTCTATCTATCTCTATAACTGTCTATCTCTATAACTGTCTATCTATCTCTATAACTGTCTATCTATCTCTATAACTGTCTATCTCTGTAACTGTCTATCTCTATAACTGTCTATCTATCTCTATAACTGTCTATCTCTGTAACTGTCTATCTCTATAACTGTCTATCTATCTCTATAACTGTCTATCTCTGTAACTGTCTATCTCTGTAACTGTCTATCTCTATAACTGTCTATCTATCTCTATAACTGTCTATCTATCTCTATAACTGTCTATCTATCTCTATAACTGTCCATCTATCTCTATAACTGTCCATCTATCTCTATAACTGTCTATCTATCTCTATAACTGTCCATCTATCTCTATAACTGTCCATCTATCTCTATAACTGTCTGTCTCTCTATAACTGTCTATATATCTCTATAACTGTCTATCTATCTCTATAACTGTCTGTCCATCTCTATAACTGTCTATCTCTGTAACTGTCTGTCTCTGTAACTGTCTATCTATCTCTGTAACTGTCTATCTCTATAACTGTCTATCTATCTCTATAACTGTCTATCTATCTCTATAACTGTATGTCTATCTCTGTTATTGTCTATATATCTCTATAACTGTATATCTATCTCTATAACTGTCTATCTCTATAACTGTCTATCTATCTCTATAACTGTCTATCTATCTCTATAACTGTCTATCTATCTCTATAACTGTCTATCTATCTCTATAACTGTCTGTCTATCTCTATAACTGTCTATCTATCTCTATAACTGTCTATCTATCTCTGTAACTGTCTATCTATCTCTATAACTGTCTGTCTATCTCTATAACTGTCTATCTATCTCTATAACTGTCTATCTATCTCTATAACTGTCTATCTATCTCTATAACTGTCTATCTATCTCTGTAACTGTCTATCTATCTCTATAACTGTATCTATCTCTATAACTGTCTATCTATCTCTATAACTGTCTATCTATCTCTATAACTGTCTATCTATCTCTATAACTGTCTATCTATCTCTGTAACTGTCTATCTATCTCTATAACTGTCTATCTATCTCTATAACTGTCTGTCTATCTCTATAACTGTCTATCTATCTCTATAACTGTCTATCTATCTCTGTAACTGTCTATCTATCTCTATAACTGTCTGTCTATCTCTATAACTGTCTATCTATCTCTATAACTGTCTATCTATCTCTATAACTGTCTATCTATCTCTATAACTGTCTATCTATCTCTGTAACTGTCTATCTATCTCTATAACTGTATCTATCTCTATAACTGTCTATCTATCTCTATAACTGTCTATCTATCTCTATAACTGTCTATCTATCTCTATAACTGTCTATCTATCTCTATAACTGTCTATCTATCTCTATAACTGTCTATCTATCTCTATAACTGTCTATCTCTATAACTGTCTATCTATCTCTGTAACTGTCTATCTCTGTAACTGTCTATCTATCTCTGTAACTGTCTATCTCTATAACTGTCTATCTATCTATCTATCTATCTATCTAACTGTCTATCTCTCTAACTGTCTATTTATCTCTTTAACAGTCTATCTTGATAAGCAGATAATTAACAGTCTATCTCTCTAACTGTCTATTTATCTCTTTAACAGTCTATCTTGATAAGCAGATAATTAACAGTCTATCTCTCTAACTATATCTCTATCTCTCTATCACTCTATATCTATCTATCTATCTCTCTATCGAACTGTCTATCTGGTAGGCTCATGTCATTGGGCAGCTGAGTTTCCCTTTGTGGTCCGTAATAGTTTGCAAGCCCTGCCACATCCAACTATTGTCAGAGCCGGTGTAGTCCGATTCAAAATTAATCCTGTATCAATCCTAAATAGACGTAGCCGTCTATTTACCACCACAAACCTATGCTGGCACTAAGACCGCACTCGATGAACTGTATCAGGACATAAGAAAACAAGAAAACGCTCATCCAGAAGCGGTGCTCCTAGTGGCCGGGGACTTTAATGCAGGCAAACTGAACTGAAAGTCATTCATGTTAGCAGGCAATATCAACTAGGGATATATCATGTCAGCAGGCAATATCAACCAGGGATATATCATGTCAGCAGTCATTATCAACCAGGGATATATCATGTCAGCAGTCATTATCACCTAGGGATATATCATGTCAGCAGTCATTATCAACTAGGGATATATCATGTCAGCAGTCATTATCAACTAGGGATATATCATGTCAGCAGTCATTATCAACTAGGGATATATCATGTCAGCAGTCATTATCGACTAGGGATATATCATGTCAGCAGTCATTATCAACCAGGGATATATCATGTCAGCAGTCAATATCGACTAGGGATATATCATGTCAGCAGTCATTATCGACTAGGGATATATCATGTCAGCAGTCATTATCACGTTGCATTTTCACTTCTTTGGAGTCCAGAGCAAGTTGGTCCTTGGGGCTCCCGAGTGAGGCAGCGGTCTAAGGCACTGCATCTCAATGCAAGAGGCGTCACTACATGTCCTGGTTCGAGCTCAACCTGCCGTGATTGTGGATCCCATAGGGCGGCGCACAATTGGCCCAACGTCGTCCGGTTTAGTGTTTGGCCGTTGTAGGCCGTCATCGTAAATAAGAATTTGTTCTTAACTGACTTGTTAAATAAAACATCTCTAAATACTCATTATTTTTCCAAGTCAGTCCATGAGACGATGTCCACCGAAATTCACCAATGACATTATGCTATAGAGCCCTCTGATTATTCACTGTTAAGGGTTTATATGAGGTGGCAGGGTAGCCTAATGGTTAGAGCTTTGGGCTAGGAACCGAAAGTTTGCAAGTTCAAACCCTCAAGCTGACAAGGTACACATTTTTTACTCTGCCCCTGAACAAGGCAGTTAACCCACTGTTCCTAGGCCGTCATTGAAAATAAGAAATTGTTCTTAACTGACTTGCCTCGTTAAATAATGGTTAAAAAAATATACATTTTCATGACTATTTTTATAGCCTACATGAAAAAGTAAACATTATTGACACTGGAAATCTGTACTGTCTGATTCTAATGTAGACCTACCATATCCTGCCATTGTGCCCTTGATCAAGGCACTTAACACCCCACAAAGTAGAACTGGACTGTTAGTCACATGTTGTCGACATGTGGTTAACCCTCCATCTGGAGAGCTCCCGGCTGTGCAAGCTTGGCTTTTGATCCAACCCTGAAACACCCAAGTCTACTTATCAAGGTCCTGTTGAGCAGATGATGTTTAGGCTACAATGTGATTAGACCAGGGCTTGAACAAAAGCCTGCACACCCAATAACTATCCTGGAGAATGGTTGGCCACCCAGTAACTATCCTGGAGGATGATTGGCCACCCAGTAACTATCCTGGAGGATGATTGGCCACCCAGTAACTATCCTGGAGGATGATTGGCCACCCAGTAACTATCCTGGAGGATGATTGGCCACCCAGTAACTATCCTGGAGGATGGTTGGCCACCCAGTAACTATCCTGGAGGATGGTTGGCCACCCAGTAACTATCCTGGAGAATGGTTGGCCACCCAGTAACTATCCTGGAGAATGGTTGGCCACCCAGTAACTATCCTGGAGAATGGTTGGCCACCCAGTAACTATCCTGGAGAATGGTTGGCCACCCAGTAACTATCCTGGAGAATGGTTGGCCACCCAGTAACTATCCTGGAGAATGGTTGGCCATCCAGTAACTATCCTGGAGGATGATTGGCCACCCAGTAACTATCCTGGAGGATGATTGGCCACCCAGTAACTATCCTGGAGAATGATTGGCCACCCAGTAACTATCCTGGAGAATGGTTGGCCACCCAGTAACTAGCGATCCTGAAGAATGGTTGGCCATCCTTGATATGAAATATTGCAACATTACAACTAAATACATTTTTATTTTTTATTTATAAAAAGGTAACAAGACATGTTTATATATAAGGCTAAAATCAATGGCCCACTCCCAACAGCCCACTCCCATCGGCCCACTACCAACAGCCCACTACCAATGGCCCACTACAAACGGCCCACTACCAACGGCCCACTACCAACGGCCCACTACCAATGGCCCACTACCAATGGCCCACTACCAATGGCCCACTACCAATGGCCCACTACCAATGGCCCACTACCAATGGCCCACTCCCAACGGCCCACTACCAATGGCCCACTACCAACGGCCCACTACCAATGGCCCACTACAAACGGCCCACTACCAACGGCCCACTACCAATGGCCCACTACCAATGGCCCACTACCAACGGCCCACTACCAATGGCCCACTACCAATGGCCCACTCCCAACAGCCCACTACCAATGGCCCACTCCCAACAGCCCACTACCAATGGCCCACTACCAATGGCCCACTACCAATGGCCCACTCCCAACAGCCCACTACCAATGGCCCACTCCCAACAGCCCACTACCAATGGCCCACTCCCAACAGCCCACTACCAACAGCCCACTACCAATGGCCCACTACCAATGGCCCACTACCAACAGCCCACTACCAACGGCCCACTACCAATGGCCCACTCCCAACAGCCCACTCCCAACAGCCCACTACCAACGGCCCACTACCAACGGCCCACTACCAATGGCCCACTACCACTGACACTCACCAAAGGCCCACTACCACTGACACTCACCAAAGGGTCGCACTGAAGGGTCATTCCTATAATTGCTGATATGTCATTTAATTGGTTGATAGCATTTTAAAGTGTGCCTTTATGAATTACAATAATCCTAATTTGACAACTTTGAACAGCACATCATGTGACTCAGGCTGATGCATTTTCATATCTGCGCAATCTCGAACAGCCTTCTGTCATGCACAGATTCACAGACTAGTAGCAAATCAATTTGAACAAAGCGGAATAAGGAAATTAATGCCCACTCCTGCTATTCTCCTGCCTTCATTCCTATTTGATCAACCTTTATGTGCCTCGGTGTGTGAATCTGGGCCAGCGATAGGCTAACATCGTCACACTTCCGGGGAACGCTTAGCGAAACAGACCAAACAGACCAGGCCGGGGTTCGTGTTTACAGAAGACCAACCAGACCAGGTCGAGGTTCGGTGTTTACAGAAGACCAACCAGACCAGGCCGGGGTTCGGTGTTTACAGAAGACCAACCAGACCAGGCCGGGGTTCGGTGTTTACAGAAGACCAACCAGACCAGGTCGAGGTTCGGTGTTTACAGAAGACCAACCAGACCAGGCCGGGGTTCGGGGTTAACAGAAGACCAACCAGACCAGGCCGGGGTTCGGTGTTTACAGAAGACCAACCAGACCAGGCCGGGGTTCGGGGATTACAGAAGACCAACCAGACCAGGCCGGGGTTCGGGGATTACAGAAGACCAACCAGACCAGGCCGGGGTTCTGTGTTTACAGAAGACCAACCAGACCAGGCCGGGGTTTGGGGTTTGAGTCAACGAAGAAGCAAAAAATGATTCCTTAGTTGTTCATTTTCTTGTCATCTAAAGGCTAAACTAGATTGGATCCCAATGTCTTAAGTAGTTGAACATGTTATTACTGCAAACTTGTGAAAGTGACAAAATGACACGTTTTAATTTTCGTAAAAAACGACTTTCTATTGAACAACCTGTTGGATGAACTAGGTCCAGGGTTGAACCCAACAACCTGCTGGATGGACTAAGTCCAGGATTGAACCCAACAACCTACTGGATGGATTAGGTCCAGGGTTGAACCCAACAACCTACTGGATGGACCAGGTCCAGGACTGAACCCAACAACCTGCTGGAGGAAGCAGGTCCAGGGTTGGAGAGTTCACTTAGTAGTCTAGAGGAAAGCTGAGAGGGGGGAGAGAGGAGGGAGAGAGAGAGAGAGACAGAGAGTGCTGTGGCTGATTCTGCGCCTCTTATTTCAAATATATGATTGGCTGTTATGAGAGGGCTGGATGGTCTGGCAACAACTATTGATGTTGATGTCTGTGACCATGCATGTACACATACACACAGAGAGAGAGAGAGAGAGAGAGAGAGAGAGAGAGAGAGAGAGAGAGAGAGAGAGAGAGAGAGAGAGAGAGAGAGAGAGAGAGAGAGAGAGCGAGAGAGAGAGAGAGCGCGAGAGAGAGAGAGCGCGAGAGAGAGAGAGAGAGAAAGATAAACCCACACACAGAGATTGTTCTGGAACAGCTAGGCTATGTCCTTATCCTGTAATGGTTACTATCCATTACAGTACATTCACTGAGAACACTGCTGCCAAGCTAAACAGATACATCCCATGCATTCAACCCTCCAAGACACAATATTAGCATTCAGGACATTACTGAGCATAACAGTAGCAGAGCCAGACTATAGATTCACTGTGTAACTCAAGGCTCAGTAACTGTCCATAATTGTAGTCTCAGTTAAAATATACAGTTACTTTACATTGAGAAAGCGGCCTAACCAAACAAATACATTGAATGTATTAGAGTACATTAGTGGGAGTAGGATTCATCTTCTGTGTCTGCAAATGGTGTTAGGGTTAGGAGTTAGGGGTTAGGATGTGTATGGGTTAGGAGTTAGGGGTTAGGATGTGTATGGGTTAGGAGTTATGGGTTAGGAGTTAGGGATTAGGATGTGTATGGGTTAGGAGTTAGGGGTTAGGATGTGTATGGGTTAGGAGTTATGGGTTAGGATGTGTATGGGTTAGGAGTTATGGGTTAGGATGTGTATGGGTTAGGGGTTAGGATGTGTTTGGGTTAGGAGTTAGGGGTTAGGGTGTGTATGGGTTAGAGTTAGGGGTTAGGAGTTATGGGTTAGGATGTGTATGGGTTAGGGGTTAGGATG
>NC_088408.1:2672892-2702892 GCF_034236695.1 Oncorhynchus nerka | reverse complement strand
CCCTCTCTCCCCTTTCCTCCCCTCCCTCCTCTCCTCCTCCTCTCTCCCCATTCCAACTCTCCTCCTCTTCCTCTCCTCCCCCTCTCTCTCCCCTTTCATCCCTTCTCCTCTCATCCCCCTCCTTCCTCTCCTCCTCCTCTCCCCATTCCAACTCTTCTCCTCCACTCCTCGGATTTCCTCTCCTCTCCTCCCTCCCCCTCCTCCCTCAACCCTTTCATCCCTTCTCTCCCTCACTCCCTCCTCTCATCTCCCTCCCTCCTCTCCTCCCCCTCTCTCCCCTTTCCTCCCCTCCCTCCTCTCCTCCCTCCACCCCTCCTCCCCCAACCCTTTCATCCCTTCTCTCCCTCACTCCTCTCACCTCCCTCTTACACCCACATCAGTTCCTTTCTGCTCCTATTTTTAAGTACAAGTGATGTCATTAGGGACCTCCATGAAGTTATTAGGGAAGGCAGTAGATAGTCAGAGGAAAAAGAGCAGAGTGGAAATGGACTTTATACTCTCTGTCTGTCTGTCTGTCTGTCTGTCTGTCTGTCTGTCTGTCTGTCTGTCTGTCTGTGTCTGTCTGTGTCTCTCTCTCTCTCTCTCTTTTTTTCCCTCTCAATTCAATTCAATTTCAATTACATTTCAATTTAAGGACATATGCCAAAGCAAGTGAAATAGATAGAAATAAACAATAAAAATTAACAGTAAACATTTACATAATTTTAATTAATTTATATAAATATACATAAATGGTAATATGGTTAATAATATGGTTTGTATTTACAATGGTTTTTGTTCCTCACCATGTCTGCCTACGATGACCTTTCTCAATAGCAAGGCTATGCTCACTGAGTCTGTACATAGTCAAAGCTTTCCTTAAGTTTGGGTCAGTCACAGTGGTCAGGTATTGTGCCGCTGTGTACTCTCTGTTTAGGGTCAGTCACAGTGGTCAGGTATTCTGCCACTGTGTCCTCTCTGTTTAGGGTCAGTCACAGTGGTCAGGTATTCTGCCACTGTGTACTCTCTGTTTAGGGTCAGTCACAGTGGTCAGGTATTCTGCCGCTGTGTACTCTCTGTTTAGGGTCAGTCACAGTGGTCAGGTATTCTACCACTGTGTCCTCTCTGTTTAGGGTCAGTCACAGTGGTCAGGTATTCTACCACTGTGTACTCTCTGTTTAGGGTCAGTCACAGTGGTCAGGTATTCTGCCACTCTCTGTTTAGGGTCAGTCACAGTGGTCAGGTATTCTGCCACTGTGTACTCTCTGTTTAGGGTCAGTCACAGTGGTCAGGTATTCTGCCACTGTGTACTCTCTGTTTAGGGTCAGTCACAGTGGTCAGGTATTCTGCCACTGTGTACTCTCTGTTTAGGGTCAGTCACAGTGGTCAGGTATTCTACCACTGTGTCCTCTCTGTTTAGGGTCAGTCACAGTGGTCAGGTATTCTGCCACTGTGTACTCTCTGTTAGGGACAAATAGCATTCTAGTTTGCTCTGTTTTTTTGTAATTTCTTGCAATGTGTCAAGTACGAATTGTGTGACTGGAACGAATTGCAAAAAATCTCTGAAGTTGGAGACTTTTATCTCCCTCACCAACTTCAAACCTCTGCTATCTGAGCAGCTAACCGATCGCTGCAGCTGTACATAGTCTATTGGTAAATAGCCCACCCATTTTCACCTACCTCATCCCCATACTGTTTTTATTTATTTACTTTTCTGCTCTTTTGCACACCAATATCTCTACCTGTACATGACCATCTGATCATTTATCACTCCAGTGTTAATCTGCAATATTGTAATTATTCGCCTACCTCCTCATGCCTTTTGCACACAATGTATATAGAGTCTCTTTTTTTTCTACTGTTAATTGTTTACTCCATGTGTAACTCTGTGTTGTCTGTTCACACTGCTATGCTTTATCTTGTCCTGGTCGCAGTTGCAAATGAGAACTTGTTCTCAACTAGCCTACCTGGTTAAATAAAGGTGTTCTCAACTAGCCTACCTGGTTAAATAAAGGTGTTCTCAACTAGCCTACCTGGTTAAATAAAGGTGTTCTCAACTAGCCTACCTGGTTAAATAAAGGTGTTCTCAACTAGCCTACCTGGTTAAATAAAGGTGTTCTCAACTAGCCTACCTGGTTAAATAAAGGTGTTCTCAACTAGCCTACCTGGTTAAATAAAGGTGTTCTCAACTAGCCTACCTGGTTAAATAAAGGTGTTCTCAACTAGCCTACCTGGTTAAATAAAGGTGTTCTCAACTAGCCTACCTGGTTAAATAAAGGTGTTCTCAACTAGCCTACCTGGTTAAATAAAGGTGTTCTCAACTAGCCTACCTGGTTAAATAAAGGTGTTCTCAACTAGCCTACCTGGTTAAATAAAGGTGTTCTCAACTAGCCTACCTGGTTAAATAAAGGTGTTCTCAACTAGCCTACCTGGTTAAATAAAGGTGTTCTCAACTAGCCTACCTGGTTAAATAAAGGTGTTCTCAACTGGCCTACCTGGTTAAATAAAGGTGTTCTCAACTGGCCTACCTGGTTAAATAAAGGTGTTCTCAACTAGCCTACCTGGTTAAATAAAGGTGTTCTCAACTAGCCTACCTGGTTAAATAAAGGTGTTCTCAACTGGCCTACCTGGTTAAATAAAGGTGTTCTCAACTAGCCTACCTGGTTAAATAAAGGTGTTCTCAACTAGCCTACCTGGTTAAATAAAGGTGTTCTCAACTAGCCTACCTGGTTAAATAAAGGTGTTCTCAACTGGCCTACCTGGTTAAATAAAGGTGTTCTCAACTGGCCTACCTGGTTAAATAAAGGTGTTCTCAACTGGCCTACCTGGTTAAATAAAGGTGTTCTCAACTAGCCTACCTGGTTAAATAAAGGTGTTCTCAACTGGCCTACCTGGTTAAATAAAGGTGTTCTCAACTGGCCTACCTGGTTAAATAAAGGTGTTCTCAACTAGCCTACCTGGTTAAATAAAGGTGTTCTCAACTAGCCTACCTGGTTAAATAAAGGTGTTCTCAACTAGACTACCTGGTTAAATAAAGGTGTTCTCAACTGGCCTACCTGGTTAAATAAAGGTGTTCTCAACTAGCCTACCTGGTTAAATAAAGGTGTTCTCAACTGGCCTACCTGGTTAAATAAAGGTGTTCTCAACTAGCCTACCTGGTTAAATAAAGGTGTTCTCAACTAGCCTACCTGGTTAAATAAAGGTGTTCTCAACTAGCCTACCTGGTTAAATAAAGGTGTTCTCAACTAGCCTACCTGGTTAAATAAAGGTGTTCTCAACTAGCCTACCTGGTTAAATAAAGGTGTTCTCAACTAGCCTACCTGGTTAAATAAAGGTGTTCTCAACTAGCCTACCTGGTTAAATAAAGGTGTTCTCAACTAGCCTACCTGGTTAAATAAAGGTGTTCTCAACTAGCCTACCTGGTTAAATAAAGGTGTTCTCAACTAGCCTACCTGGTTAAATAAAGGTGTTCTCAACTAGCCTGTGGTTAAATAAAGGTGTTCTCAACTAGCCTACCTGGTTAAATAAAGGTGTTCTCAACTAGCCTACCTGGTTAAATAAAGGTGTTCTCAACTGGCCTACCTGGTTAAATAAAGGTGTTCTCAACTGGCCTACCTGGTTAAATAAAGGTGTTCTCAACTGGCCTACCTGGTTAAATAAAGGTGTTCTCAACTGGCCTACCTGGTTAAATAAAGGTGTTCTCAACTAGCCAACCTGGTTAAATAAAGGTGTTCTCAACTAGCCTACCTGGTTAAATAAAGGTGTTCTCAACTAGCCTACCTGGTTAAATAAAGGTGTTCTCAACTAGCCTACCTGGTTAAATAAAGGTGTTCTCAACTAGCCTACCTGGTTAAATAAAGGTGTTCTCAACTAGCCTACCTGGTTAAATAAAGGTGTTCTCAACTAGCCTACCTGGTTAAATAAAGGTGAAATAAAAAAAATAAAAAAAATAAAGTAATTATCTTTTTGTTTTCTCATGATTTGGTTGGGTCTAATTGTTCTGCTGTCCTGGGGCTCTGTGGGGTGTGTTTGTGTTTGTGAACAGAGCCCCAGGACCAGCTTGCTTAGGGGACTCTTCTACCAGGTTCATCTCTCTGTAGGTGATGGCTTTGTTATGGAAGGTTTGGGAATCGCTTCCTTTTAGGTGGTACTAGAATTCAAGGGTTCTTTTCTGGATTTTGATCATTAGCGAGCATCGGCCTGATTCTGCTCTGACTGCATTATTTGATGTTCTACGTTGTACACGGAGGATATTTTTGCAGAACTCTGCTCGCAGAGTCTCAATTTGGTGTTTGTTCCATTTAGTGAATTCTTGGTTGGTGAGCGGACCCCAGACCTCACAACCATAAAGGGCAATGGGCTCTATGACTGATTCAAGTATTTTTAGCCAGATCCAAGTTGGTATGTTGAATTTTATGTTCCTTTTGATGACATAGAAGGCCCTTCTTGCCTCGTCTCTCAGATTGTTCACAGCTTTGTAGAAGTTACCTGTGACGCTGATGTATAGGCAGAGGTATGTATAGTTTTTTTGTGTGCTCTAGGGCAACGGTGTCTAGATGGAATTTGAATTTGTGGTCCTGTTTTTTTGGAACGCCATTATATTTGTCTCACTGAAACTTCTGTCAGGGCCCGGACCTCCCGGTCGCGGCCGGTTACGACCCAGAGTCTCCGGTAGCACAGCTGGCGCTGCACCTTAACACTGTTATTTTGGTCTCACTGAGATTTACTGTCAGGGCCCAGGTCTGGCAGGGCCCAGGTCTGGCAGGAACCAGGTCTGTCAGGGCCCAGGTCTGGCAGGGCCCAGGTCTGGCAGGGCCCAGGTCTGTCAGGGCCCAGGTCTGGCAGGGCCCAGGTCTGACAGGGCCCAGGTCTGGCAGGGCCCAGGTCTGGCAGGGCCCAGGTCTGTCAGGGCCCAGGTCTGTCCGGGCCCAGGTCTGACAGGGCCCAGGTCTGACAGGGCCCAGGTCTGTCAGGGCCCAGGTCTGGCAGGGCCCAGGTCTGTCAGGGCCCAGGTCTGTCAGGGCCCAGGTCTGTCAGGGCCCAGGTCTGTCAGGGCCCAGGTCTGGCAGGGCCCAGGTCTGTCCGGGCCCAGGTCTGTCAGGGCCCAGGTCTGTCAGGGCCCAGGTCTGGCAGGGCCCAGGTCTGTCAGGGCCCAGGTCTGACAGGGCCCAGGTCTGGCAGGGCCCAGGTCTGGCAGGGCCCAGGTCTGGCAGGGCCCAGGTCTGGCAGGGCCCAGGTCTGGCAGGGCCCAGGTCTGTCAGGTCCCAGGTCTGACAGAATCTGTGCAGAAGATTGAGGTGCTGCTGTAGGCCCTCCTTGGTTGGGGACAGAAGCACCAGATCATCAACAAACAGTAGACATTTAACTTCAGATTCTAGTAGGGTGAGGCCAGGTGCTGTGGACTATTCTAGTGTCCTCGTCAATTTGTTGATATGTACTTTGAAGAAGGTGGGGCTTAAGCTGCATCCCTGTCTCACCCCACGGCCCTGTGGGAAGAAATGTGTGTTTTGCCTATTTTAACCGCACACTGATTGTTTGTGTACATGGATTATATAATGTTGAATGTTTTCCCCCCAACACCACTTTCCATCAATTTGTATACCCTGATGCCAAATTGAGTCAAAAGCTTTTTTGAAATCAACAAAGCATAAGAAGACTTTGCCTTTGGTTTGTTTGTTTGTCTATTAGGTTGTGCATACGTGGTCTGTCGTGGTAATTTGGTAAAAAAGCCAATTTTTTTTTTTTTTTAAAGCCCATTTGAGATTTGCTCAGTTTTCATTGAGGAAATGTACGAGTTTGGTGTTAATGATAATGCAGAGGATTTTCCCCAAGGTTTCTGTTGACGCTTCTCCCACAGTAGTTATTGAGGTCAAATTTGTCTCCACTTTTGTGGATTGAGGTGCTCAGTCATTGGTTCCAAATATGGGGGAAGATGCCAGAGCCGAGGATGATGTTAAATAGTTTAAGTAGAGCCAATTGGAATATGTGGTCTCTCTATTTTATCATTTCATTTAGGATACCATGATCCCCACAGGCCTTTTTGGGTTGGAGGGAGGGTTTGTGTTTTGTCCTGTAGTCCATTCAATGTGATTGGAGAATCTGGTAGTCTAGTTGATTCTGATTGGAGAATCTGGTAGTCTAGTTGATTCTGATTGGAGAATCTGGTAGTCTAGTTGATTCTGATTGGAGAATCTGGTAGTCTAGTTGATTCTGATTGGAGAATCTGGTAGTCTAGTTGATTCTGATTGGAGAATCTGGTAGTCTAGTTGATTCTGATTGGAGAATCTGGTAGTCTAGTTGATTCTGATTGGAGAATCTGGTAGTCTAGTTGATTCTGATTGGAGAATCTGGTAGTCTAGTTGTTTCTGATTGGAGAATCTGGTAGTCTAGTTGATTCTGATTGGAGAATCTGGTAGTCTAGTTGTTTCTGATTGGAGAATCTGGTAGTCTAGTTGATTCTGATTGGAGAATCTGGTAGTCTAGTTGATTCTGATTGGAGAATCTGGTAGTCTAGTTGTTTCTGATTGGAGAATCTGGTAGTCTAGTTGATTCTGATTGGAGAATCTGGTAGTCTAGTTGTTTCTGATTGGAGAATCTGGTAGTCTAGTTGATTCTGATTGGAGAATCTGGTAGTCTAGTTGTTTCTGATTGGAGAATCTGGTAGTCTAGTTGATTCTGATTGGAGAATCTGGTAGTCTAGTTGTTTCTGATTGGAGAATCTGGTAGTCTAGTTGTTTCTGATTGGAGAATCTGGTAGTCTAGTTGATTCTGATTGGAGAATCTGGTAGTCTAGTTGTTTCTGATTGGAGTAATCTGGTAGTCTAGTTGATTCTGATTGGAGAATCTGGTAGTCTAGTTGTTTCTGATTGGAGAATCTGGTAGTCTAGTTGTTTCTGATTGGAGAATCTGGTAGTCTAGTTGTTTCTGATTGGAGAATCTGGTAGTCTAGTTGATTCTGATTGGAGAATCTGGTAGTCTAGTTGATTCTGATTGGAGAATCTGGTAGTCTAGTTGTTTCTGATTGGAGAATCTGGTAGTCTAGTTGTTTCTGATTGGAGAATCTGGTAGTCTAGTTGTTTCTGATTGGAGAATCTGGTAGTCTAGTTGTTTCTGATTGGAGTAATCCAGTGGTTCTGTTAGTCTTTAATAGTCTAAGATTTGTAATCATGTGATCATGTATATGTTTTTTGCTGTTTGTTCTTTGATATAGGACCAAAAAGATTACCCAGACATCTCAGTTTTTTGGATAGATAACTCTTTGTGTTGTTGTTTGTTTAGTGTTTTTCCAATTTTTCCCAGAAGTGGTTAGAGTCTATGGATTCTTCAATTACATTGAGAGGGTTTTCTGACGTGCTGTTCCCTCTATTTCCGTAGTTTATTTCTGTATTGATTTGGTGATTCACCATAGTGAAGGCGTAGATTCAGGTTTTCTGGGTCTTCTGGTTTTTTCTTCATCAAACCATTTGTCACTAATTGTTCATTTTCTTTGGTAATTCTGTTTGACGTTATTAGATTTCAGAGCAAAGCTGAGAGGTAAAATATTGTTTGGGTGATCTACTGCGAGTACAGTGAAATGTTTTGTCTAGGAAGTTGTCTAAGAGGAATTTAATTTGTTGTTGCTCAATTGTTTTTTTGGTAGATTTCCACACTACTTTCCATCTAACTAGAACATTTCTTAATGTTATTTAGTTTAGTTCCTTATTCAGTTCCTTTGGCTTTGATGCCTCATGATTGAATATTTCTCTCTTCAAGTAGACTGTGATTTTGCTGTGATCTGATAGGGGTGTCAGTGGGCTGACTGAACACTGAGAGACTCTGGGTTGAGGTCTCTCTGCCAAGAGATGAGCTATAGGTGTACCTACCGTAGGAACACCTCCTGCCTCCATACCTCTCTCATATTCTCTCTCTCAGGATGTAACAGAGCTATAGGTGTACCTACCATAGGTGTCCCCTCGAAGCCTATTGACTATGTACATACCCAGGATGTAACAGAGCTATAGGTGTACCTACCGTAGGAGTCCCCTCGAAGCCTATTGACTATGTACATACCCAGGATGTAACAGAGTTGCAACCCGTTATTGTTGGTTATATTGTTGTAGTTGTGCCTAGGGGGGCATTTGGGAAACATCTCTCTCTCTCTCTTCCTCTTCCTCCCCTCTTCCTCTTCCCCTCCCTCCTTCCCTCCTCTTCCTCTTCCTCTCCCTCCCTCCATCCTTCCTCTTCCTCTCCTCTTCCTCTTCCTCTCCCCCTCCCTCCCTCCCTCCCTCTTCCTCTCCCTCCCTCCCTCCCTCTTCCTCTTCCTCCCCTCTTCCTCCTCTTCCTCTTCCACTCCCTCCCTCCCTCCCTCTTCCTCTTCCTCCCCTCTTTCTCTTCCTCTTCCTCATCCTCTCTCTCCCTCCCTCCCTCCCACTTCCTCTTCCTCTTCCTGTCCCTCCCTCCCTCCCTCTTCCTCCCCCTTCCTCATCCTCTCCCTCCCTCCCTCCCTCCCTCCCTCCCTCCCTCTTCCTCTTCCTCCTCCTCTCCCTCCATCCCTCCCTCTTCCTCCCCTCTTCATCTCCCTCCCTCCCTGCCTCTTCCTCTTCCTCTCCCCCTCCATCCCTCCCTCCCTTCCTCTTCCTCCCCTCTTCCTCTTCCTCCCTCTTCCTCTCCCTCCATCCCTCCCTCCCTCTTCCTCTTCCTCCCCTCTTCCTCTTCCTCCCCTCTTCCTCTCCTTCCCTCCCTTCCTCTTCCTCTTCCTCTTCCTCTCCCTCCTCTCCTCCCTCCATCCCTCTTCCTCTTCCTCTCCCTCCATCCCTCCCTCTCTTCCTCTTCCTCTCCCTCCATCCCTCCCTCCCTCTTCCTCTTCCTCCCCTCGTCCTCTCCCTCTCCCTCCATCCCTCCCTCCCTCCCTCTTCCTCTTCCTCTCCTTCCCTCCCTTCCTCTTCCTCTTCCTCCCCTCTACCTCTTCCTCTCCTTCCCTCCCTCCCTCTTCCTCTTCCTCTGCCTCCCTACTCCTCTTCCTCTTCCTCTTCCTCCCCTCTCCTCTCCCTCCTTCCCTCCCTCCCTCCCACTTCCCCTTCCTCTTTCTCCCCACCACAACTCAGCGTTCCTTGATTAACTGTAGAGAACAGCAACACAGAATGCTGTCTCTCTTTTAATCTCTGTTCTCTCTATTTCCTCTTTCTCTTCATTTCTCTTTCTTTGTTTAAAATAGGTTGTATCTGTAATCCTGTCTGGTTGGCAAAGCATGTGTGGCCAGGTTCTAACCCGTTAGCCAGCACCTCGTCTAACCAGGTGTTCTACTCCGTTAGCCAGCACCTCGTCTAAACAGGTGTTCTACTCTACTAGCCAGCACCTCGTCTAAACAGGTGTTCTACTCTACTAGCCAGCACCTCGTCTAAACAGGTGTTCTACTCCGTTAGCCAGCACCTCGTCTAAACAGGTGTTCTACTCCGTTAGCCAGCACCTTGTCTAAACAGGTGTTCTACTCCGTTAGCCAGCACCTCTTCTAACCAGGTGTTCTACTCTGTTAGCCAGCACCTCGTCTAAACAGGTGTTCTACTCCGTTAGCCAGCACCTCGTCTAAACAGGTGTTCTACTCTGCTAGCCAGCACCTCATCTAAACAGGTGTTCTACTCTGTTAGCCAGCACCTCATCTAAACAGGTGTTCTACTCCGTTAGCCAGCACCTCGTCTAAACAGGTGTTCTACTCTACTAGCCAGCACCTCTCCTAACCAGGTGTTCTACTCTGTTAGCCAGCACCTCTTCTAAACAGGTGTTCTACTCCGTTAGCCAAAACCTCGTCTAAACAGGTGTTCTACTCCGTTAGCCAGCACCTCGTCTAAACAGGTGTTCTACTCCGTTAGCCAGCACCTCGTCTAAACAGGTGTTCTACTCCGTTAGCCAGCACCTCGTCTAAACAGGTGTTCTACTCCGTTAGCCAGCACCTAGTCTAAACAAGTGTTCTACTCTACTAGCCAGCACCTCGTCTAAACAGGTGTTCTACTCTACTAGCCAGCACCTCTTCTAAACAGGTGTTCTACTCTACTAGCCAGCACCTCGTCTAAACAGGTGGTCTACTCTACTAGCCAGCACCTTGTCTAAACAGGTGTTCTACTCCGTTAGCCAGCACCTCGTCTAAACAGGTGTTCTACTCTACTAGCCAGCACCTCGTCTAAACAGGTGTTCTACTCCGTTAGCCAGCACCTCGTCTAAACAGGTGTTCTACTCTACTAGCCAGCACCTCTTCTAAACAGGTGTTCTTCTCCGTTAGCCAGCACCTCGTCTAAACAGGTGTTCTACTCCGTTAGCCAACACCTCGTCTAAACAGGTGTTCTACTCTACTAGCCAACACCTCGTCTAAACAGGTGTTCTACTCCGTTAGCCAGCACCTCGTCTAAACAGGTGTTCAACTCTACTAGCCAGCACCTCGTCTAAACAGGTGTTCTACTCCCCTAGCCAGCATCTCGTTTAAACAGGTGTTCTACTCCGTTAGCCAGCACCTCGTCTAAACAGGTGTTCTACTCTACTAGCCAGCACCTCTCCTAACCAGGTCTTCTACTCCGCTAGCCAGCACCTCGTCTAAACAGGTGTTCTACTCTACTAGCCAGCACCTCTCCTAACCAGGTATTCTACTCTACTAGCCAGCATCTCGTCTAAACAGGTGTTCTACTCCGTTAGCCAGCACCTCGTCTAAACAGGTGTTCTACTCCGTTAGCCAGCACCTCGTCTAAACAGGTGTTCTACTCCGCTAGCCAGCACCTCGTCTAAACAGGTGTTCTACTCTACTAGCCAGCACCTCATCTAAACAGGTGTTCTACTCTACTAGCCAACACCTCATCTAAACAGGTGTTCTACTCCGTTAGCCAGCACCTCGTCTAAACAGGTGTTCTACTCTACTAGCCAGCACCTCTTCTAAACAGGTGTTCTACTCTACTAGCCAGCACCTCGTCTAAACAGGTGGTCTACTCTACTAGCCAGCACCTTGTCTAAACAGGTGTTCTACTCCGTTAGCCAGCACCTCGTCTAAACAGGTGTTCTACTCTACTAGCCAGCACCTCGTCTAAACAGGTGTTCTACTCCGTTAGCCAGCACCTCGTCTAAACAGGTGTTCTACTCTACTAGCCAGCACCTCTTCTAAACAGGTGTTCTACTCTACTAGCCAGCACCTCGTCTAAACAGGTGGTCTACTCTACTAGCCAGCACCTTGTCTAAACAGGTGTTCTACTCCGTTAGCCAGCACCTCGTCTAAACAGGTGTGCGTTTCTTGCGCCTCCAGATTGTCCAATCAGTGTTACCTTGATGATGAAGAACACATCACTAGAGAGTGGGCCAGACATTATAATAGAAACAGAACACATCACTAGAGAGTGGGCCAGACATTATAATAGAAACAGAACACATCACTAGAGAGTGGGCCAGACATTATAATAGAAACAGAACACATCACTAGAGAGTGGGCCAGACATTATAATAGAAACAGAACACATCACTAGAGAGTGGGCCAGACATTATAATAGAAACAGAACACATCACTAGAGAGTGGGCCAGACATTATAATAAAACCAGAACACATCACTAGAGAGTGGGCCAGACATTATAATAGAAACAAGAACACATCACTAGAGAGTGGGCCAGACATTATAATAAAACCAGAACATATCACTAGAGAGTGGGCCAGACATTATAATAAAACCAGAACACATCACTAGAGAGTGGGCCAGACATTATAATAGAAACAAGAACACATCACTAGAGAGTGGGCCAGACATTATAATAGAAACAGAACACATCACTAGAGAGTGGGCCAGACATTATAATAGAAACAAGAACACATCACTAGAGAGTGGGCCAGACATTATAATAGAAACAGAACACATCACTAGAGAGTGGGCCAGACATTATAATAGAAACAAGAACACATCACTAGAGAGTGGGCCAGACATTATAATAGAAACAGAACACATCACTAGAGAGTGGGCCAGACATTATAATAGAAACAGAACACATCACTAGAGAGTGGGCCAGACATTATAATAGAAACAGAACACATCACTAGAGAGTGGGCCAGACATTATAATAGAAACAGAACATATCACTAGAGAGTGGGCCAGACATTATAATAGAAACAAGAACACATCACTAGAGAGTGGGCCAGACATTATAATAGAAACAGAACACATCATTAGAGAGTGGGCCAGACATTATAATACAAACAAGAACACATCACTAGAGAGTGGGCCAGACATTATAATAGAAACAAGAACACATCACTAGAGAGTGGGCCAGACATTATAATAGAAACAGAACACATCACTAGAGAGTGGGCCAGACATTATAATAGAAACAAGAACACATCACTAGAGAGTGGGCCAGACATTATAATAGAAACAGAACACATCACTAGAGAGTGGGCCAGACATTATAATAGAAACAGAACACATCACTAGAGAGTGGGCCAGACATTATAATAGAAACAGAACACATCACTAGAGAGTGGGCCAGACATTATAATAGAAACAGAACACATCACTAGAGAGTGGGCCAGACATTATAATAGAAACAAGAGAGACTAGAGACTTGGGAAACACTGATCTAGGGGGTACTGGAGGACTGGACTTGGGAAACACTGATCTAGGGGGTACTGGAGGACTGGACTTGGGAAACACTGGTCTAGGGGGTACTGGAGGACTGGACTTGGGAAACACTGATCTAGGGGGTACTGGAGGACTGGACTTGGGAAACACTGGTCTAGGGGGTACTGGAGGACTGGACTTGAGAAACACTGATCTAGGGGGTACTGGAGGACTGGACTTGAGAAACACTGGTCTAGGGGGTACTGGAGGACTGGAGTTGGGAAACACTGATCTAGGGGGTACTGGAGGACTGGACTTGAGAAACACTGGTCTAGGGGGTACTGGAGGACTGGACATGGGAAACACTGGTCTAGGGGGTACTGGAGGACTGGACATGGGAAACACTGGTCTAGGGAGTACTGGAGGACTATTTTCAAAAGGGTTATTCGGTTGTCCCCATAGGATAACCCTTTTTGGTTCCAGGTAGAACTAAAAAAGTCAGTTACACAATTATAAAAACGTTACAATACATTCACAATTTTCACAACACACTGTGTGCCCTCAGGCCTCTACTGCACCACTACCACACATCTACAACACACTGTGTGCCCTCAGGCCTCTACTGCACCACTACCACATATCTACAACACACTGTGTGCCCTCAGGCCTCTACTGCACCACTACCACATATCTACAACACACTGTGTGCCCTCAGGCCTCTACTGCACCACTACCACATATCTACAGTACACTGTGTGCCCTCAGGCCTCTACTGCACCACTACCACATATCTACAACACACTGTGTGCCCTCAGGCCTCTACTGCACCACTACCACATATCTACAGTACACTGTGTGCCCTCAGGCCTCTACTGCACCACTACCACACATCTACAACACACTGTGTGCCCTCAGGCCTCTACTGCACCACTACCACACATCTACAACACACTGTGTGCCCTCAGGCCTCTACTGCACCACTACCACATATCTACAACACACTGTGTGCCCTCAGGCCTCTACTCCACCACTACCACATATCTACAACACACTGTGTGCCCTCAGGCCTCTACTCCACCACTACCACATATCTACAGTACACTGTGTGCCCTCAGGCCCCTCCTCCTCCACTACCACATATCTACAACACACTGTGTGCCCTCAGGCCTCTACTGCACCACTACCACATATCTACAGTACACTGTGTGCCCTCAGGCCTCTACTGCACCACTACCACACATCTACAACACACTGTGTGCCCTCAGGCCTCTACTGCACCACTACCACACATCTACAACACACTGTGTGCCCTCAGGCCTCTACTGCACCACTACCACACATCTACAACACACTGTGTGCCCTCAGGCCTCTACTGCACCACTACCACATATCTACAGTACACTGTGTGCCCTCAGGCCTCTACTGCACCACTACCACACATCTACAACACACTGTGTGCCCTCAGGCCTCTACTGCACCACTACCACACATCTACAACACACTGTGTGCCCTCAGGCCTCTACTGCACCACTACCACACATCTACAACACACTGTGTGCCCTCAGGCCTCTACTGCACCACTACCACATATCTACAGTACTAAATCCATGTGTGTATAGTGTGTATGTTTCCGTGTGTGTGTATGCATGTGACTGTGCATATGTTTGTGTTGCTTCACAGACCCCACTGTTACATAAGGTGTATTTTTATCTGTTTTCTACTGCTTGCCCTAGTTACTTGATGTAGAATATAGTTCCATGTAGTCATGGCTCTATGTAGTACTGTGGAATAGAGTTCCATGTAGTCATGGCTCTATGTAGTACTGTGGAATAGAGTTCCATGTAGTCATGGCTCTATGTAGTACTGTGGAATAGAGTTCCATGTAGTCATGGCTCTATGTAGTACTGTGGAATAGAGTTCCATGTAGTCATGGCTCTATGTAGTACTGTGGAATAGAGTTCCATGTAGTCATGGCTCTATGTAGTACTGTGGAATAGAGTTCCATGTAGTCATGGCTCTATGTAGTACTTGATGGAATAGAGTTCCATGTAGTCATGGCTCTATGTAGTACTGTGGAATAGAGTTCCATGTAGTCATGGCTCTATGTAGTACTGTGGAATAGAGTTCCATGTAGTCATGGCTCTATGTAGTACTGTGGAATAGAGTTCCATGTAGTCATGGCTCTATGTAGTACTGTGGAATAGAGTTCCATGTAGTCATGGCTCTATGTAGTACTGTGGAATAGAGTTCCATGTAGTCATGGCTCTTTGTAGTACTCTGGAATAGAGTTCCATGTAGTCATGGCTCTAGGTAGTACTGTGGAATAGAGTTCCATGTAGTCATGGCTCTATGTAGTACTGTGGAATAGAGTTCCATGTAGTCATGGCTCTATGTAGTACTGTGGAATAGAGTTCCATGTAGTCATGGCTCTATGTAGTACTGTGGAATAGAGTTCCATGTAGTCATGGCTCTATGTAGTACTGTGGAATAGAGTTCCATGTAGTCATGGCTCTTTGTAGTACTGTGGAATAGAGTTCCATGTAGTCATGGCTCTATGTAGTACTGTGGAATAGAGTTCCATGTAGTCATGGCTCTTTGTAGTACTGTGGAATAGAGTTCCATGTAGTCATGGCTCTATGTAGTACTGTGGAATAGAGTTCCATGTAGTCATGGCTCTATGTAGTACTGTGGAATAGAGTTCCATGTAGTCATGGCTCTATGTAGTGCTGTGGAATAGAGTTCCATGTAGTCATGGCTCTATGTAGTACTGTGGAATAGAGTTCCATGTAGTCATGGCTCTATGTAGTACTGTGGAATAGAGTTCCATGTAGTCATGGCTCTATGTAGTACTGTGGAATAGAGTTCCATGTAGTCATGGCTCTATGTAGTACTGTGGAATAGAGTTCCATGTAGTCATGGCTCTTTGTAGTACTGTGGAATAGAGTTCCATGTAGTCATGGCTCTATGTAGTACTGTGGAATAGAGTTCCATGTAGTCATGGCTCTTTGTAGTACTGTGGAATAGAGTTCCATGTAGTCATGGCTCTATGTAGTACTGTGGAATAGTTCCATGTAGTCATGGCTCTATGTAGTACTGTGGAATAGAGTTCCATGTAGTCATGGCTCTATGTAGTACTGTGGAATAGAGTTCCATGTAGTCATGGCTCTATGTAGTGCTGTGGAATAGAGTTCCATGTAGTCATGGCTCTATGTAGTACTGTGGAATAGAGTTCCATGTAGTCATGGCTCTATGTAGTGCTGTGGAATAGAGTTCCATGTAGTCATGGCTCTATGTAGTGCTGTGGAATAGAGTTCCATGTAGTCATGGCTCTATGTGGTACTGTGGAATAGAGTTTCCATGTAGTCATGGCTCTATGTAGTACTGTGGAATAGAGTTCCATGTAGTCATGGCTCTATGTAGTACTGTGGAATAGAGTTCCATGTAGTCATGGCTCTATGTAGTGCTGTGGAATAGAGTTCCATGTAGTCATGGCTCTATGTAGTACTGTGGAATAGAGTTCCATGTAGTCATGGCTCTATGTAGTACTGTGGAATAGAGTTCCATGTAGTCATGGCTCTATGTAGTACTGTGGAATAGAGTTCCATGTAGTCATGGCTCTATGTAGTACTGTGGAATAGAGTTCCATGTAGTCATGGCTCTATGTAGTACTGTGGAATAGAGTTCCATGTAGTCATGGCTCTATGTAGTACTGTGGAATAGAGTTCCATGTAGTCATGGCTCTATGTAGTGCTGTGCTCCTCCCATAGTCTGTTCTGGTCTTGTCGGGTGGCTCCTCCCATAGTCTGTTCTGGTCTTGTGGGGTGGCTCCTCCCATAGTCTGTTCTGGTCTTGTCGGGTGGCTCCTCCCATAGTCTGTTCTGGTCTTGTCGGGTGGCTCCTCCCATAGTCTGTTCTGGTCTTGTGGGGTTGCTCCTCCCATAGTCTGTTCTGGTCTTGTGGGGTGGCTCGTCCCATAGTCTGTTCTGGTCTTGTGGGGTGGCTCGTCCCATAGTCTGTTCTGGTCTTGTGGGGTATGTGGGTACATGGGTGTCCGAGATATTTGCCAGGAGTTTAATAAACAAACAACTCAGTGCTTTCAACACGTCAATACCTCTCATAAATACAAGTAGTGATGAAGTCAATCTCTACTGCGCTTTGAGCCATGGGAGATTGACATTCATATTATAATTTAAAAAATATATATATATTTACCCTTTATTTATACAGGCTTTTCTCATTGAGATAAAAATCTATTTTTTAAAGTCCAACAGCAGTGGGGGATAAAATATTGAATTTGTCATTTACTACTTCAAAGTTATTATTATGATAAATTATTATTAGCTCTCTATGTCCATCCAAGGGCCAGCCGTGCTGCCCTGTTCTGAGCCAATTGCAATTTTCCCAAGTCCCTCTTTGAGGCACCTGACCACACAACTGAAGAGAAGTACCGGTGCGACAAAACTAGGTCCTGTAGGACCTGCCTTGTTGATAGTGGTGTTAAGAAGGTAGAAACTAGGGCCTGTAGGACCTGCCTTGTTGATAGTGTTGTTAAGAAGGTAGAAACTAGGACCTGTAGGACCTGCCTTGTTGATAGTGTTGTTAAGAAGGTAGAAACTAGGACCTGTAGGACCTGCCTTGTTGATAGTGTTGTTAAGAAGGTAGAAACTAGGACCTGTAGGACCTGCCTTGTTGATAGTGCTGTTAAGAAGGTAGAAACTAGGGCCTGTAGGACCTGTCTTGTTGATAGTGTCGTTAAGAAGGTAGAAACTAGGGCCTGTAGGACCTGCCTTGTTGACAGTGTTGTTAAGAAGGTAGAAACTAGGACCTGTAGGACCTGCCTTGTTGATAGTGCTGTTAAGAAGGTAGAAACTAGGGCCTGTAGGACCTGCCTTGTTGATAGTGTTGTTAAGGTAGAAACTAGGACCTGTAGGATCTGCCTTGTTGATAGTGCTGTTAAGAAGGTAGAAACTAGGACCTGTAGGACCTGCCTTGTTGATAGTGTTGTTAAGAAGGTAGAAACTAGGACCTGTAGGACCTGCCTTGTTGATAGTGTTGTTAAGAAGGTAGAAACTAGGGCCTGTAGGACCTGCCTTGTTGATAGTGCTGTTAAGAAGGTAGAAACTAGGGCCTGTAGGACCTGCCTTGTTGATAGTGCTGTTAAGAAGGTAGAAACTAGGGCCTGTAGGACCTGTCTTGTTGATAGTGCTGTTAAGAAGGTAGAAACTAGGGCCTGTAGGACCTGTCTTGTTGATAGTGCTGTTAAGAAGGTAGAAACTAGGACCTGTAGGACCTGCCTTGTTGATAGTGTTGTTAAGAAGGTAGAAACTAGGGCCTGTAGGACCTGCCTTGTTGATAGTGCTGTTAAGAAGGTAGAAACTAGGACCTGTAGGACCTGCCTTGTTGATAGTGTTGTTAAGAAGGTAGAAACTAGGACCTGTAGGACCTGCCTTGTTGATAGTGTTGTTAAGAAGGTAGAAACTAGGGCCTGTAGGACCTGCCTTGTTGATAGTGCTGTGAGGAAGGTAGAAACTAGGGCCTGTAGGACCTGTCTTGTTGATAGTGCTGTTAAGAAGGTAGAAACTAGGGCCTGTAGGACCTGCCTTGTTGATAGTGTTGTTAAGAAGGTAGAAACTAGGGCCTGTAGGACCTGCCTTGTTGATAGTGCTGTTAAGAAGGTAGAAACTAGGGCCTGTAGGACCTGCCTTGTTGATAGTACTGTTAAGAAGGTAGAAACTGGGGCCTGTAGGACCTGCCTTGTTGATAGTGTTGTTAAGAAGGTAGAAACTAGGGCCTGTAGGACCTGCCTTGTTGATAGTGTTGTTAAGAAGGTAGAAACTAGGACCTGTAGGACCTGCCTTGTTGATAGTGCTGTTAAGAAGGTAGAAACTAGGACCTGTAGGACCTGCCTTGTTGATAGTGTTGTTAAGAAGGTAGAAACTAGAGCCTGTAGGACCTGCCTTGTTGATAGTGTTGTTAAGAAGGTAGAAACTAGGGCCTGTAGGACCTGCCTTGTTGATAGTGCTGTTAAGAAGGTAGAAACTAGGGCCTGTAGGACCTGTCTTGTTGATAGTGCTGTTAAGAAGGTAGAAACTAGGGCCTGTAGGACCTGCCTTGTTGATAGTGTTGTTAAGAAGGTAGAAACTAGGGCCTGTAGGACCTGCCTTGTTGATAGTGTTGTTAAGAAGGTAGAAACTAGGGCCTGTAGGACCTGCCTTGTTGATAGTGTTGTTAAGAAGGCAGAGCAGAGCTTTATTATAGACAGACTTCTCCCCATCTTAGCTACTGTTGTATCAACATGTTTTGACCAAGACAGTTTACAATCTAGTGTTACTCCAAGCAGTTTAGTCACCTCAACTTTCTCAATTTCCACGTTATTCAAAATGAGATGTAGTTGAGGTTTAGGGTTTAGTGAATGATTTGGAAATATTTAGGACCAGCTTATTCCTTGCCACCCACTCTGAAACAGAGCGCTTCTGACACGGCTACCAAGACCTGCGGACTCTCCTTCACTGCAGCCGACGTGAATAAAACATTTAAACGTGTCAACCCTCGCAAGGCTGCAAGCCCAGACGGCATCCCCAGCCACAGTTCCCACATGCTTCAAGAGGGCCACCATTGTTCCTGTTCCCAAGAAAGCTAAGGTAACTGAGCTAAACGACTATCGCCCCATAGCACTCACTTCCGTCATCATGAAGTGCTTTGAGAGTCAAGGACCATATCACCTCCACCCTACCTGACACCCTAGACCCACTCCAATTTGCTTACCGCCCAAATAGGTCCACAGACAATGCAAATCGCCTTCACACTGCACACTGCCCTAACCCATCTGGACAAGAGGAATACCTATGTGAGAATTCTGTTCATCGACTACAGCTCAGCATTTAACACCATAGTGCCCTCCAAGCTCGTCATCAAGCTCAAGACCCTGGGTCTCGACCCCGCCTTGTGCAACAGGGTACTGGACTTCCTGACGGGCCGCCCCCAGGTGGTGAGGGTAGGTAACACCATCTCCACCCCGCTGATCCTCAACACTGGGGCCCCACAAAGGTGCGTTCTGAGCCCTCTCCTGTACTCCCTGTTCACCCACGACTGCGTGGCCACGCACGCCTCCAACTCAATCATCAAGTTTGCGGATGACACTACAGTGGTAGGCTTGATTACCAACAACGACGAGACGGCCTACAGGGAGGAGGTGAGGGCCCTAGGAGTGTGGTGTCAGGAAAATAACCTCACACTCCACGTCAACAAAACAAAGGAGATGATCGTGGACTTCAGGAAACAGCAGAGGGCGCACCCCCCAATCCACATAGACGGGACAGTAGTGGAGAGGGTAGTAAGTTTTAAGTTCCTCGGCATACACATCACAGACAAACTGAATTGGTCCACTCACACAGACAGCGTGGTGAAGAAGGCGCATCACCGGGGGCAAACTACCTGCCCTCCAGGACACCTACACCCCCCGATGTTACAGGAAGGTCATAAAGATCCTCAAGGACAACAACCACCCGAGCCACTGCCTGTTCACCCCGCTATCATCCAGAAGGCGAGGTCAGTACAGGTGCATTAAAACAGGGAACAAGAGTCTGAAAAACAGCTTCTATCTCAAGGCCATCAGACTGTTAAACAGCCACCACTAACATTGAGTGGCTGCTGCCAACAACTGACACTGACACTGACTCAACTCCAGCCACTTTAATAATGGGAATTGATGGGAAATTATGTCAAATATATCACTAGCCACTTTAAAAATGCCACTTAATATAATGTTTACATACCCTACATTACCCATCTCATATGTATATACTGTACTCTATATCATCTACTGCATCTTTATGTAATACATGTATCACTAGCCACTTTAACTATGCCACTTTGTTTACATACTCATCTCATATGTATATACTGCACTCGATACCATCTACTGTATCTTGCCTATGCCGTTCTGTACCATCACTCATTCATATATCTTTATGTACATATTCTTCATTCCTTTACACTTGTGTCTATAAGGTAGTAGTTTTGGAATTGTTAAATTAGATTACTCGTTGGTTATTACTGCACTGTCGTAACTAGAAGCACAAGCATTTCACTACACTCGCATTAACATCTGCTAACCACGTCTATGTGACCAATAAAATGTGATTTGAACTAACTGCAGCTCTTTGTTGAGTGCTGCAATCATTTCAGTCTCTAGCTGATGTGTTGAGTCATCCACACTCTGGCTCAAATTATTAGTAGGAAACAGCTTGGTCATGATGTTGTCAAAATGACTTTAGAGATGGCACTGTTGCCATTACTGTTACTAGTAAAGTTAATCAAACATAGCTAACAATGCTAATGTTAGCTGGCTAAAATACTCCTCAATCTCTGTTAGCTGGCTAAAATACTCCTCAATCTTTGTTAGCTGGCTAAAATACTCCTCAATCTCTGTTAGCTGGCTAAAATACTCCTCAATCTGTGTTAGCTGGCTAAAATACTCCTCAATCTCTGTTAGCTGGCTAAAATACTCCTCAATCTTTGTTAGCTGGCTGAAATACTACTCAATATTTGTTAGCTGGCTAAAATACTCCTCAATCTGTGTTAGCTGGCTGAAATACTACTCAATCTTTGTTAGCTGGCTGAAATACTACTCAATCTTTGTTAGCTGGCTGAAATACTCCTCAATCTTTGTTAGCTGGCTGAAATACTCCTCAATCTTTGTTAGCTGGCTGAAATACTCCTCAATCTTTGTTAGCTGGCTGAAATACCCCTCAATCTTTGTTAGCTGGCTGAAATACTCCTCAATCTTTGTTAGCTGGCTGAAATAATCCTCAATCGTTGTTAGCTGGCTAAAATACTCCTCAATCTCTGTTAGCTGGCTGAAATACTCCTCAATCGTTGTTAGCTGGCTAAAATACTCCTCAATCTCTGTTAGCTGGCTGAAATACTACTCAATCTGTGTTAGCTGGCTAAAATACTCCTCAATCTCTGTTAGCTGGCTGAAATACCCCTCAATCTGTGTTAGCTGGCTAAAATCCTCCTCAATCTGTGTTAGCTGGCTAAAATACTCCTCAATCTCTGTTAGCTGGCTAAAATACTCCTCAATCTGTGTTAGCTGGCTAAAATACTCCTCAATCTTTGTTAGCTGGCTGAAATACCCCTCAATCTGTGTTAGCTGGCTGAAATACTCCTCAATCTTTGTTAGCTGGCTAAAATACTCCTCAATCGTTGTTAGCTGGCTAAAATAATCCTCAATCTCTGTTAGCTGGCTGAAATACTACTCAATCTGTGTTAGCTGGCTAAAATACTCCTCAATCTGTGTTAGCTGGCTGAAATACTCCTCAATCTGTGTTAGCTGGCTGAAAGACTCCTCAATCTCTGTTAGCTGGCTAAAATACTCCTCAATCTCTGTTAGCTGGCTGAAATACTACTCAATCTGTGTTAGCTGGCTAAAATACTCCTCAATCTGTGTTAGCTGGCTGAAATACCCCTCAATCTGTGTTAGCTGGCTGAAATACTCCTCAATCTTTGTTAGCTGGCTGAAATACTCCTCAATCTGTGTTAGCTGGCTGAAATACTCCTCAATCTTTGTTAGCTGGCTAAAATACTCCTCAATCTGTGTTAGCTGGCTGAAATACTCCTCAATCTGTGTTAGCTGGCTGAAATACTCCTCAATCTCTGTTAGCTGGCTGAAATTATACTGCATCATCTAATTAAATAACTAGCCGGACTCTTTGCTTTTCACCCCTTACCTACATATTACCTCAACCAATCACCTAACCTGTACATATTACCTCAACCAATCACCGAACCAAACCTACGTGTACATATTACCTCAACCAATCACCTAACCAAACCTACATGTACATATTACCTCAACCAATCACCTAACCAAACCTACATGTACATATTACCTCAACCAATCACCTAACCAAACCTACATGTACATATTACCTCAACCAATCACCTAACCAAACCTACATGTACATATTACCTCAACCAATCACCTAACCAAACCTACATGTACATATTACCTCAACCAATCATCTAACCAAACCTACATGTAGATATTACCTCAACCAATCACCTAACCAAACCTACATGTACATATTACCTCAACCAATCACCTAACCAAACCTACGTGTACATATTACCTCAACCAATCACCGAACCAAACCTACATGTAGATATTACCTCAACCAATCATCTAACCAAACCTACGTGTACATATTACCTCAACCAATCACCTAACCAAACCTACGTGTACATATTACCTCAACCAATCACCTAACCAAACCTACGTGTACATATTACCTCAACCAATCACCTAACCAAACCTACATGTACATATTACCTCAACCAATCACCTAACCAAACCTAATCATATTACCTCAACCAATCACCTAACCAAACCTACATGTACATATTACCTCAACCAATCACCTAACCAAACCTACATGTACATATTACCTCAACCAATCACCTAACCAAACCTACATGTACATATTACCTCAACCAATCATCTAACCAAACCTACATGTAGATATTACCTCAACCAATCACCTAACCAAACCTACATGTACATATTACCTCAACCAATCACCTAACCAAACCTACGTGTACATATTACCTCAACCAATCACCGAACCAAACCTACATGTAGATATTACCTCAACCAATCATCTAACCAAACCTACGTGTACATATTACCTCAACCAATCACCTAACCAAACCTACGTGTACATATTACCTCAACCAATCACCTAACCAAACCTACGTGTACATATTACCTCAACCAATCACCTAACCAAACCTACGTGTACATATTACCTCAACCAATCACCTAACCAAACCTACATGTACATATTACCTCAACCAATCACCGAACCAAACCTACGTGTACATATTACCTCAACCAATCACCGAACCAAACCTACGTGTACATATTACCTCAACCAATCACCTAACTACATGTAAAGGTCCTCAGCAATCACGGTAAAGTCAAACAGTTGTTGTATTACCTCAACAATCACCTAAAAAGATACATGTTTTTTTACCTCAACCAATCACCTAACCAAACCTTATTTTACAATATTACCTCAACTGCCACCTCACCAAACCTACAGTTTGTACATATTACCTCAACCAATCACCTAACCAAACCTACATGTACATATTACCTCAACCAATCACCGAACCAAACCTACGTGTACATATTACCTCAACCAATCACCGAACCAAACCTACGTGTACATATTACCTCAACCAATCACCTAACCAAACCTACATGTACACCTCAAACAGTCACCCAACTTGCACCCCAGTACACTGACTCGGTACCGGTATAATTTTATTTTTCTCTATTTGTTAATTTTCATACTTTTTAACTGCCATGTTGGGAAAGGTCAGTCAGCATTTCACGGTAAAGTCAACAGTTGTTGTATTCGGTGCACATCTAAAATTAGATTTTTTTTTTTTTTACTAGGCAAGTCAGTTAAGAACAAATTCTTATTTTCAATGACGGCCTAACAGTGGGTTAACTGCCTGTTCAGGGGCAGAACGACAGATTTGTACCTTGTCAGCTCGGGGATTTGAACTTGCAACCACTAGGCCACCCTAGTCCAACGCACTCTAACCACTAGGCTACCCTGCCGCCTCTACACTCTAACCACTAGGCTACCCTGCCGCCTCTACACTCTAACCACTAGGCTACCCTGCCGCCTCTACACTCTAACCACTAGGCTACCCTGCCGCCTCTACACTCTAACCACTAGGCTACCCTGCCACCTCTACACTCTAACCACTAGGCTACCCTGCCACCTCCTCTACACTCTAACCACTAGGCTACCCTGCCGCCTCTACACTCTAACCACTAGGCTACCCTGCCGCCTCTACACTCTAACCACTAGGCTACCCTGCCACCTCCACACTCTAACCACTAGACTACCTGCCACCTCTACACTCTAACCACTAGGCTACCCTACCACCTCTACACTCTAACCACTAGGCTACCCTGCCGCCTCTACACTCTAACCACTAGGCTACCCTGCCACCTCTACACTCTAACCACTAGGCTACCCTGCCGCCTCTACACTCTAACCACTAGGCTACCCTGCCACCTCTACACTCTAACCACTAGGCTACCCTGCCGCCTCTACACTCTAACCACTAGGCTACCCTGCCGCCTCTACACTCTAACCACTAGGCTACCCTGCCGCCTCTACACTCTAACCACTAGGCTACCCTGCCACCTCTACACTCTAACCACTAGGCTACTCCGCCTCTACACTCTAACCACTAGGCTACCCTGCCGCCTCTACACTCTAACCACTAGGCTACCCTGCCGCCTCTACACTCTAACCACTAGGCTACCCTGCCGCCTCTACACTCTAACCACTAGGCTACTCTACACTCTAACCACTAGGCTACCCTGCCGCCTCTACACTCTAACCACTAGGCTACCCTGCCACCTCTACACTCTAACCACTAGGCTACCCTACCTCCTCTACACTCTAACCACTAGGCTACCTACCACCTCTACACTCTAACCACTAGGCTACCCTGCCGCCTCTACACTCTAACCACTAGGCTACCCTACCTCCTCTACACTCTAACCACTAGGCTACCCTACCACCTCTACACTCTAACCACTAGGCTACCCTGCCGCCTCTACACTCTAACCACTAGGCTACCCTGCCGCCTCTACACTCTAACCACTAGGCTACCCTGCCTCCTCTACACTCTAACCACTAGGCTACCCTACCACCTCTACACTCTAACCACTAGGCTACCTGCCTCTACACTCTAACCACTAGGCTACCCTGCCGCCTCTACACTCTAACCACTAGGCTACCCTGCCGCCTCTACACTCTAACCACTAGGCTACCCTGCCGCCTCTACACTCTAACCACTAGGCTACCCTGCCACCTCTACACTCTAACCACTAGGCTACCCTGCCGCCCCTCCACTCTAACCACTAGGCTACCCTACCACCTCTACACTCTAACCACTAGGCTACCCTGCCGCCTCTACACTCTAACCACTAGGCTACCCTGCCACCTCTACACTCTAACCACTAGGCTACCCTGCACCCCCTACACTCTAACCACTAGGCTACCCTGCACCCCCTACGCTCTAACCACTAGGCTACCCTACCACCTCTACACTCTAACCACTAGGCTACCCTGCCGCCTCTACACTCTAACCACTAGGCTACCCTGCACCCCCTACGCTCTAACCACTAGGCTACCCTATCACCTCTACACTCTAACCACTAGGCTACCCTGCCACCTCTACACTCTAACCACTAGGCTACCCTGCCGCCTCTACACTCTAACCACTAGGCTACCCTGCCTCCTCTACACTCTAACCACTAGGCTGCCCTGCCGCCTCTACACTCTAACCACTAGGCTACCCTGCCTCCTCTACACTCTAACCACTAGGCTACCCTGCCGCCTACACTCTAACCACTAGGCTACCCTGCCGCCCCTCCACTCTAACCACTAGGCTACCCTGCCACCTCTACACTCTAACCACTAGGCTACCCTGCCGCCTCTACACTCTAACCACTAGGCTACCCTGCCGCCTCTACACTCTAACCACTAGGCTACCCTGCCTCCTCTACACTCTAACCACTAGGCTACCCTGCCGCCTCTACACTCTAACCACTAGGCTACCCTGCCGCCTCTACACTCTAACCACTAGGCTACCCTGCCGCCTCTACACTCTAACCACTAGGCTACCCTGCCACCTCTACACTCTAACCACTAGGCTACCCCTCCACTCTAACCACTAGGCTACCCTGCCGCCTCTACACTCTAACCACTAGGCTACCCTGCCTCCTCTACACTCTAACCACTAGGCTACCCTGCCGCCTCTACACTCTAACCACTAGGCTACCCTACCACCTCTACACTCTAACCACTAGGCTACCCTACCACCTCTACACTCTAACCACTAGGTTACCCTGCCGCCTCTACACTCTAACCACTAGACTACCCTGCCGCCTCTACACTCTAACCACTAGACTACCCTGCCGCCTCTACACTCTAACCACTAGGCTACCCTGCCGCCTCTACACTCTAACCACTAGGCTACCCTGCCGCCTCTACACTCTAACCACTAGACTACCCTGCCTCCTCTACACTCTAACCACTAGACTACCCTGCCGCCTCTACACTCTAACCACTAGGCTACCCTACCACCTCTACACTCTAACCACTAGGCTACCCTACCACCTCTACACTCTAACCACTAGGCTACCCTACCACCTCTACACTCTAACCACTAGGCTACCCTGCCACCTCTACACTCTAACCACTAGGCTACCCCTCCACTCTAACCACTAGGCTACCCTGCCGCCTCTACACTCTAACCACTAGGCTACCCTGCCTCCTCTACACTCTAACCACTAGGCTACCCTGCCGCCTCTACACTCTAACCACTAGGCTACCCTACCACCTCTACACTCTAACCACTAGGCTACCCTACCACCTCTACACTCTAACCACTAGGCTACCCTGCCGCCTCTACACTCTAACCACTAGACTACCCTGCCGCCTCTACACTCTAACCACTAGACTACCCTGCCGCTCTACACTCTAACCACTAGGCTACCCTGCCGCCTCTACACTCTAACCACTAGGCTACCCTGCCGCCTCTACACTCTAACCACTAGACTACCCTGCCTCCTCTACACTCTAACCACTAGACTACCCTGCCGCCTCTACACTCTAACCACTAGGCTACCTACCGCCTCTACACTCTAACCACTAGGCTACCCTGCCGCCTCTACACTCTAACCACTAGACTACCCTGCCGCCTCTACACTCTAACCACTAGGCTACCCTGCCGCCTCTACACTCTAACCACTAGGCTACCCTGCCGCCTCTACACTCTAACCACTAGGCTACCCTGCAGCCTCTACACTCTAACCACTAGACTACCCTGCCGCCTCTACACTCTAACCACTAGGCTACCCTGCCTCTACACTCTAACCACTAGGCTGCCCTGCCGCCTCCACTCTAACCACTAGGCTACCCTGACGCCCCTCCACTCTAACCACTAGACTACCCTACCACCTCTACACTCTAACCACTAGGCTACCCTGCCGCCCCTCCACTCTAACCACTAGGCTACCCTGACGCCCCTCCACTCTAACCACTAGGCTACCCTACCGCCTCTACACTCTAACCACTAGGCTACCCTGCTGCCTCTACACTCTAACCACTAGGCTACCCTGCCGCCTCTACACTCTAACCACTAGGCTACCCTACCACCTCTACACTCTAACCACTAGGCTACCCTGCCGCCTCTACACTCTAACCACTAGGCTACCCTGCTGCCTCTACACTCTAACCACTAGGCTACCCTGCTGCCTCTACACTCTAACCACTAGGCTACCCTACCACCTCTACACTCTAACCACTAGGCTACCCTACCACCTCTACACTCTAACCACTAGGCTACCCTGCCGCCCCTCCACTCTAACCACTAGTCTACCTGCCTCCTCTACACTCTAACCACTAGGCTACCCTGCCGTCTCTACACTCTAACCACTAGGCTACCCTGCCACCTCTACACTCTAACCACTAGGCTACCCTGCCGCCTCTACACTCTAACCACTAGGCTACCCTGCACCCCCTACGCTCTAACCACTAGGCTACCCTATCACCTCTACACTCTAACCACTAGGCTACCCTGCCACCTCTACACTCTAACCACTAGGCTACCCTGCCGCCTCTACACTCTAACCACTAGGCTACCCTGCCTCCTCTACACTCTAACCACTAGGCTACCCTGCCGCCTCTACACTCTAACCACTAGGCTACCCTGCCTCCTCTACACTCTAACCACTAGGCTACCCTGCCGCCTCTACACTCTAACCACTAGGCTACCCTGCCGCCCCTCCACTCTAACCACTAGGCTACCCTGCCACCTCTACACTCTAACCACTAGGCTACCCTGCCGCCTCTACACTCTAACCACTAGGCTACCCTGCCGCCTCTACACTCTAACCACTAGGCTACCCTGCCTCCTCTACACTCTAACCACTAGGCTACCCTGCCGCCTCTACACTCTAACCACTAGGCTACCCTGCCGCCTCTACACTCTAACCACTAGGCTACCCTGCCGCCTCTACACTCTAACCACTAGGCTACCCTGCCACCTCTACACTCTAACCACTAGGCTACCCCTCCACTCTAACCACTAGGCTACCCTGCCGCCTCTACACTCTAACCACTAGGCTACCCTGCCTCCTCTACACTCTAACCACTAGGCTACCCTGCCGCCTCTACACTCTAACCACTAGGCTACCCTACCACCTCTACACTCTAACCACTAGGCTACCCTACCACCTCTACACTCTAACCACTAGGCTACCCTGCCGCCTCTACACTCTAACCACTAGACTACCCTGCCGCCTCTACACTCTAACCACTAGACTACCCTGCCGCCTCTACACTCTAACCACTAGGCTACCCTGCCGCCTCTACACTCTAACCACTAGGCTACCCTGCCGCCTCTACACTCTAACCACTAGACTACCCTGCCTCCTCTACACTCTAACCACTAGACTACCCTGCCGCCTCTACACTCTAACCACTAGGCTACCCTACCACCTCTACACTCTAACCACTAGGCTACCCTACCACCTCTACACTCTAACCACTAGGCTACCCTACCACCTCTACACTCTAACCACTAGGCTACCCTGCCACCTCTACACTCTAACCACTAGGCTACCCCTCCACTCTAACCACTAGGCTACCCTGCCGCCTCTACACTCTAACCACTAGGCTACCCTGCCTCCTCTACACTCTAACCACTAGGCTACCCTGCCGCCTCTACACTCTAACCACTAGGCTACCCTACCACCTCTACACTCTAACCACTAGGCTACCCTACCACCTCTACACTCTAACCACTAGGCTACCCTGCCGCCTCTACACTCTAACCACTAGACTACCCTGCCGCCTCTACACTCTAACCACTAGACTACCCTGCCGCCTCTACACTCTAACCACTAGGCTACCCTGCCGCCTCTACACTCTAACCACTAGGCTACCCTGCCGCCTCTACACTCTAACCACTAGACTACCCTGCCTCCTCTACACTCTAACCACTAGACTACCCTGCCGCCTCTACACTCTAACCACTAGGCTACCTACCGCCTCTACACTCTAACCACTAGGCTACCCTGCCGCCTCTACACTCTAACCACTAGACTACCCTGCCGCCTCTACACTCTAACCACTAGGCTACCTACCGCCTCTACACTCTAACCACTAGGCTACCCTGCCGCCTCTACACTCTAACCACTAGGCTACCCTGCAGCCTCTACACTCTAACCACTAGACTACCCTGCCGCCTCTACACTCTAACCACTAGGCTACCCTGCCGCCTCTACACTCTAACCACTAGGCTACCCTGCCGCCCCTCCACTCTAACCACTAGGCTACCCTGACGCCCCTCCACTCTAACCACT